>NC_041387.1:83496477-83496821 GCF_002162155.2 Triticum dicoccoides | reverse complement strand
TGAGCGACGCCACATAAAGGGCTTTAAAAGAAATGCCACAGTCGGGCGTCTGAGCGACGCCACATAAAGGGCTTTAAAAGAAATGCCACAGTCGGGCGTCTGAGCGACGCCACATAAAGGGCTTTAAAAGAAACAATCATAGTGAATATCCCGGAGGTAGGATCATCCCAGAGATACTCGGTAATAACAATAATATCACGGGTTAGTCAACAATAATAATAATCATAGATATCACAAGTCACGAGTAGTAATTCCATTTTCTGGTTAACAGTTTCACCTCCGAAGACCGACACTAAGACCGACACCTGACCCATCCCAGACTGAAATCCTTAACCATGGACACG
>NC_041387.1:83465877-83496415 GCF_002162155.2 Triticum dicoccoides | reverse complement strand
CTATTCGAATAGGTTTATTCTCTGCAGAGGGTGTACTCTTTACCCACGAGTAACGGATTTCTTTAGTCCATCGGGACTAATTCCGTCTACGGTCTTTTTGTTGAAAACACACCTAACTTGCACACACCAGCTTATCACACACGTGTCTGGAATCACCCACGACACCTGTTAAGCAAACTCTAAGTGGGGAGGCTACAACCTCGCGTAGCATGGGATCAAACTTATATCGCGCGCTCTAAGGGGTGGCCTCCCCTCTCGGTCCCAACCGGAAACACCCATGCCCCCGGACCAGGTGGCCTGCCTACCAGCTACAACCGGTATCATCCACCATGGCCTCTCTGTACGGTGTGTGCTAGAAAGAGGTTGACAACTTACTGAACCGTACTCTACTTGCTGTAGAGACGAGTGGTAGTACGAGACAAGTATGGGGGTTACTGGAACAAGACTCGATCTACGGTCGACTCAGGAGGTTTAGGTATTCCCTGCATGATTAGTATAACGAATATATTTCAACCAATACAATCAACACTCATTTTATCTTACCATGCCATACCGGACATAACCGTCCCGACGGTGACCGGCGACAAACTCATGCCTACCCAAGGCAGAGGTTTTCCCGGTTCCTACCGGTATGCATGCAAGGCACATGAGGATGATGATCATCACAAGTGTGTTCTTTTCCAACAGCATGGAAAACAATAACATGCACCCATGCATATGATCATATCACATGAAATAACAAGTCCTTCGAAAAGCGGTGGTGTTATAAATGCATCAATGATTACTCCAAAAATTATTATGCCGGGGTTCAGAATGCTTGCCTTCAACGTGTGGAAAGGCAGGGTGCTCTCCAAACTTTTGAAAGTTT
Source organism: Triticum dicoccoides (assembly GCF_002162155.2). Lineage (NCBI taxonomy): Eukaryota > Viridiplantae > Streptophyta > Magnoliopsida > Poales > Poaceae > Triticum > Triticum dicoccoides. The sequence continues at coordinate 83,495,547 of NC_041387.1, read as the reverse complement.
TCTTCTCTTTCCCCAAAATCCTATTTGAAAAATATATTTGAATTAACACATATTTCAAAAGCAGAACCAAAAAGTTGTTTGAAATTTTTTTAAATAAATCTTAAAATAAACTAGATCAAATTTGAAGAAGGTAGGAAAAAGAATCAACTCATTTGGACTTATATTTAAAAAGTTATAGCCAGTCAAAGTTCTGGTCAAAATCTGTTTTTAAAATAAAACAGAAAAGAAAACGTTTCGGAAGGGAATACGTTTTCGGAGCGGGGAAAGCGTACTGGGGTTAATACGCCTTCACTTAACCGACGTGGATAGGCGTAGGGTCACTGACAGTGGGTCCAAGGGGGCCCACTGGTCAGGTTTGACCAGTCTATCCCTCCCTCCTCTTCCTCTGCCCGAACGGAGGCGAGGCCACGGCGATCGCCGCCGGCGAACGGTGGCTCCCCGCGGGTTCCAGAGGGTCTGGATGGATCCGCGAGACTACGGCGGTCTTCTCGGTGGTCGTTGGGTCGACAGGGGTGGAAGAAGTCGTCGGCGGTGAGCTTCGCGGCGGAGGGAGCTTCGGGAGCAAAGTGATTTTGTGGAGGCGATGGCTCCCGATCAAAATCAAGCAGGGGAACGAGTTCACAGGAGGATGAGAAGGTTCCTGGTGAAGAGAACGGAGAGGGGGAGGTACTAGAGGTGCCGGATTGGCCGGGGCGGTGGCGGCGGCAGGAGTTGCCGGAGACGAGGAAGGAGACCTCCCCGGGTCGAATGCGAGGCAGGGGAGCGCCATGGGGGTAGCATGAGGTCGCGTGCGTGCTCAGAGGGGCTCGGGGTGTCCATTTATAGTGCGACGAGGTCGGTTCCGCGGCGGTGGATAAGGGCGGCCGGCGAACCGCCGTTCTGTAGCTGCAGGGGAACGTGGCGGCGACGAGAGCTAGGCGACACCCTTGTGGATGAGCTCGCACTGCTCCAGGGGCCAGGTGGCGAGCGGGCGAGGCTTGGGCGGCGCTGCCCGTGGCAGAGGCGCACTACCGACGCCGGAGTGCCGCCAAGAACGCCCTGGCGGCGGCGCTGTAGTGTGCCAGGGTGGTTTGGCGCGATGCTGCGAGGCGGGGAGCGCGTGGCGAGGTTCTGCAGAGCGGGCCAAAGCCGTGGGGGCCAGCGTGTCGGCTCGGCCGTGTGGCTGCAATACGCGCGCTCTGGGCGCGTCCAGTGCACGCACTGAATGTGCTCGACGAAATGCCATGGCACTCCAGAGCACTTGGTTGGAGCTGGGATTTAGCAGGGTGGGGTTATAGTCTAAGGCAAAACCATTGGACAAGCTGGTATGATCCAAGGTTCAAGGTCACAATGCAAAGACAAAAATCATGTCAAAACTGGCCATGCACACCAGGTGTTTGACAAAATGCCAAGGGCACTTAGGCATTTCTTGGAGTGGCCAAAATCTCCAGATCAGTGTCTCTGTGGATGAAAGAGAGAGTGGTGATGTTAGTTGGACAAAAGAAGAAACTTGTTAGTGCAAGTTTTACAAAACTTCAATTCTGGACAGGAAATAAATGACATTATTCCATGAACCAAAAATGATCTAAATGGTGCATGCTCCTGGACTTAAGGGTTTAACATGGGGGACTACAAGTAGGAGAAATAGTTAAGGGTATAGGAGCAACTAAAATGGTGGTTGCTGTACAAATCCTCAAGTTGGTCCTGAATGGAAATGAGGTTGATTCACTCAAATTTTTCAAAGAACATAATTAGTTTTTTGCACAAAGAGGGATAATAGGCTCCTACTGACCTCCCTTAATTTTGGTAGAAGTTTTAAATGAATACTCAAATAGGTTGTAGTGCAAAATGCACTCTGGACCAGAGAAGAAAAATTGAGAGTAGGGCTCAAAATATTTAGTGAATGAAATATATTTTTGCATAAAAGTGATTTAAAAACATCACATGACATCTCCAAATTTTTGTGGAAATTTTAAGTGAATCTATCAAATGGTTGTAGTTCAAATATGGCCATTTAACCTTGAAAAAACTATTTTCAAGAAAGTAAAGATCAAGCAATTAAGTTAGTTAATTAGTTATACTGATAAAAGGAAAGTTTTTCTTGAGAGGTTAAACAAGTCCAATAACATATTTGAAAAGTTTTCTCTTTGGGAAAAACTCATCATAACAGGGAAGGAAATGATTTTAAAAAAATCAAAATGGAGCTCAGAAATCCAAAGTTTTAATTCCTGGAAAAAAAATTTAATAAAACAAGGCCAAAATTCTGGGGTGTCACAATACTATCCCCCTTAAGAAAAATCTCGTCCTCGAGATTTGCTGAAAGCGGTGCTAAGAGAATATTTACGCAATAAAGATGTAGCTACAGTGAGAGGGCAATAAGTGGTGAAAAACCACCGTGTGAAAACTGGTGCTGCACGGAAAAGTCTACGGTCCGAGACAAAAACGGGCGATTTCTACGCTGGATATAAATTTAGGATAACTCCTAAATTTAGATATACGCTGATCGCACCCGAGAGCATAGTGCTCTCTCTGGCTGACAGGTGGACCCGGGGTCCACTGTCAGTCTCCTCTTCTTCTCCCTCTGGACCCTTCTTCCTCCTCTCTCCCGCGCGCTTTCTCCACCGGCGACGCCTAGTGTGTAGGGCATCTAGGCCATACCGTGGTAGTGCGCGGCATGCTAGCTGCTGGTGCAGCGTGCACTCACCTCGCGGGCCAGTGCGCTATCGGCACTGCTCGTGGATTCGACTCCGAACACCGGCGATCGGCGACGAGCGGCGTTGGTGGACTTCGCCCACCGTACACCGAGCTCGAGCTATAAAAACGGCCGGGGTGCCTCACTCTTCCTCCTTACACCTGGCCTCACTTCTCCTCCTCCTTATTTCTCCGCTACTACTTACAGAAGCTCGGTCGAGGCTCTAATGGCGGAGGTGATGCCGGACTGGTTTGTGATCCTGATATGCGGAGGGCTGGTGACGCTACTGGGACTCTCTATGCTCCTGTGCGCGATAATCTTCGACGAGTATCGTGATGCTGCGGCTCGGGTGTTGGTTCTCCGCAGTGGTGGTGATCATGAGGAGTAGATGGAGTGTGTCGGGTGCTAACTGTAGTTAAGGGGGTGAGGGATTAGCTGGATGTAACACCATTGCAAGGTTTTGCAAACAGTGTATGTGTCTGAATGATTATGGTTGTGAGTCTGCTGCGTAGTGCTGTGTGAAATTAATCCGCGTCGTGAGAAGGGGCAGGTGTAGCAACTCAGGGAAAAGAAATCTCACTCCGGGATTTCGCGAGGGAAAACAGTTAATTTAAAGGAGCATAAACCACAACAAAAAAACTACACACATTAGCAGAAGCCAAATAATTGACTTGCCGCACAAATTCAGGGTATCACGCATAAGTCACACACATAAATATAAATGCTGCAAAAACAAATACAGTAGTGATGTCTAAAAAGAAAACGGTAACTGGACGGGGTCCTGATAAAATGTCTCTGGTAAAGGAATACATTCTTCTTCAATTGGAGGCAGTGGATTGACCAGTCGATGTATGCGTCTCACCGGGTCGGGTCTCAGTGGTCTGCCGATGGCAATCTGAAGATTTAAATCTGCGAGGCTCTGGAGATAATCCATCACTCGCTGGTTCAAATGCTCTTGAGCAATGATATACTGGATAAGGTTGGCCAGAACTGGGTCTCTCTCAATACGTCCACCGGGAAAAGATGTTACTTCTCCGGGTGCTGCACGGCTCAGAAAGTAATAATATCCTCGTTCGCGGGCATAGGGTACTGCGGATCGAAGACGAGCAATCGCTTCTTTCGCAGCAGCTTCTATGGCCAGGTGTGGGGTTGGCATAGATTTCCCCACGAAGGAAACTTCTATTGGATCTTGGTTGGGGTCTACAGGAGGAATGTGTACTGCTGCCCAATATTCCGAGGTGGATGGGGTGATCCTTGATTTGAACAGCTCGTACTGGGGTGGCTGGGTAGAACCCATGGTACTGCGGGTAAAATCCCACAATAATTTGACAAAGCTACCTGGGGTTGCATCTGGGGTTCTCAGATGAATGCTGGGGTTCGGCATGACAGGAAGAAGCGTGAGTGTTGTGCGCAAAGTGAGGGTTGCTGGGTAAGGTCACAAGGTGGCCTTTATATAGCAAAGGAGCCGGATCGTTTTACCGTGGCGAAAAGTAATAAATTTGCCAGCTTAGCTCCAAAGGTCGGGTCAGTGTCAGAGATACACATATCTCATAAAGAGACGTGTTACTGTGGTTGTCGTCGGGTTGGTTTTGGTAGTTGTGCCCGGAAAAATATGCAACTATGCGCTGACCAAAAATGCAAGGCTACTATTAAAACAGAGGCACAACGACAGGCTGCGTTAACATACACTGATGCATGATTACAAACCGAGGATACATTGAAACTTGGTACTACTCATACGGCTCAGTCTACCTCGTTTATGTCTAAACGGGCGTGCCTGGCGGATGTCGAGGCTTCTCCACGTGTCTCTCTGTCGGGATTAGTCGGAGATGGCGGAGGAACTGCAGGGTCGGGGTAGTGAGAATGACCATTGCGGGGATTGTTGGCCACAACCCCGTTGGAGTGTGCTCCCAATATGCTACGAAGCACTTCTGGGGTTATCGCAGCACCTTGGCCGATGGCTGGGGCAGATCTCGGGGTCTCGATCGGTTGTCCAAACAGCATGACCGGGTTGTTGGTGTTGGGCTTGTTTTCTTCTCTCGCCGGGGCTCGACGAACCAACTCTCCACGAGCTGCTATTAGATCAATGGTGATCTGGTCGAACAATGCCTCTAGTGCACTTACATAGCGCACTAGGTGCAACAATGTGGGGTCCGTCTCGTGGTCTCCATTCGAGACTTGGGGTGGTCTACCATACCCTTCTCGTCTGGGGTAGTAGTGGAACGAGCGACAGTTAACTCTGGGCGACAAGTGCCTGAGATGAACTATAGCCTCTCGAGCGGCTAGTTGGATGGCTTGTGGCTCAAAGGAAGTTGTTCTTCCGGTGAACCGGTAGGGGCGCTCGGGTGCTAGACCCCTACCATAGATGTGCACAGTGGCCCAGAATTGACGGTCTTCACCGCTCATGGGTCCATGATACACAACATATTCTGGTGGCTCCTCTAATGCATAGGCACGACGGGTGAGGTTTGCGAGGATGGTCACAAAACCTCCAAGGTTGGTTGTTGTGGTTTCGTTGTGCACGACAGGACCAGGCATCGTGGCTCGGTTTGGGGGTAGCGGCTGTGATGCGCTGGGTTGAGGCTAGAGTGCCCTTTTTATAAGAAAAAGGGGACGGAGTCTTCCTTCGCACGCTTGCGAGAAAGGACTATTTAGGGGCCGGTCACTGGCGCATGAGTGACAGGTTAGGTTGATAGGTTGGGCACCGACTGCCAAAAGGTGTTGGGTCACTGTGTGGCTATCTTGCACGAGAAGCTTGGCTGGTGTTTGGCTATGGTCTAGTGGGTTGGTTTGCCTAAGTTTATTGACCTGGCTAAGATAGGATTAGCCAATGGTCAGCCTGGCTCTGATACCAAGCCTGTCACGACCGGCTTTCCGGGTAATAAATTTCCAGAAAAGACCGTCGTGCTCATCAGCCCCAGGATTACTGTTAGCTGATGAGGCTCCAACTTGATACAGAAATTCCAAGCAAAATACAAATTATGTAGTACAAGACCATTCTGGCCTGTGGGTACAACCAATGGTTTCTAGTGATTGATGGCGGAAGCGGGTTGTGAAACATCAGTGTCTATGGGACTCCATTTCCCACGGGAACAGCTGACCAGGTTAATTCCTATCTTCGCGTGGCTGCTATCTCCATTGTGTGGGTTCCGGGGCTGGCATCGCGTCGCTCCTCTCCGTGCAAGAAAATCTGGCCAAGACAATAGCCAGGGACAAGCCAGTGAGTACTTTGAATGTACTCGCAAACATTATCAACACAGGTATAATATAACAATGATGTGCTGAAAATATTTTATGCTCATGACGTCAGTCACAAAAGATAAATAAATCTCGGATACGTGCAAGCAAGTTATTTATAAAATTGCAATAACATAGTAGTATTAAAATTTATGAAATAAATAACAAGCAATGCCACAGTCGGGCGTCTTAGCGACACCACATATAGGGGTTTAAAAAGAATGCCACAGTCAGGCGTCTGAGCGACACCACATAAAGGGCTTTAAAAGAAATACCACAGTCGGGCGTCTGAGCGACGCCACATAAAGGGCTTTAAAAGAAATGCCACAGTCGGGCGTCTGAGCGACGCCACATAAAGGGCTTTAAAAGAAATGCCACAGTCGGGCATCTGAGCGACGCCACATAAAGGGCTTTAAAAGAAATGCCACAGTCGGGCATCTGAGCGACACCACATAAAGGGCTTTAAAAGAAATGCCACAGTCGGGCGTCTGAGTGACGCCACATAAAGGGCTTTAAAAGAAATGCCACAGTCGGGCGTATGAGCGACGCCACATAAAGGGCTTTAAAAGAAATGCCACAGTCGGGCGTCTGAGCGACGCCACATAAAGGGCTTTAAAAGAAATGCCACAGTCGGGCGTCTGAGCGACGCCACATAAAGGGCTTTAAAAGAAACAATCATAGTGAATATCCCGGAGGTAGGATCATCCCAGAGATACTCGGTAATAACAATAATATCACGGGTTAGTCAACAATAATAATAATCATAGATATCACAAGTCACGAGTAGTAATTCCATTTTCTGGTTAACAGTTTCACCTCCGAAGACCGACACTAAGACCGACACCTGACCCATCCCAGACTGAAATCCTTAACCATGGACACGGCTATTCGAATAGGTTTATTCTCTGCAGAGGGTGTACTCTTTACCCACGAGTAACGGATTTCTTTAGTCCATCGGGACTAATTCCATCTACGGTCTTTTTGTTGAAAACACACCTAACTTGCACACACCAGCTTATCACACACATGTCTGGAATCACCCACGACACCTGTTAAGCAAACTCTAAGTGGGGAGGCTACAACCTCGCGTAGCATGGGATCAAACTTATATCGCGCGCTCTAAGGGGTGGCCTCCCCTCTCGGTCCCAACCGGAAACACCCATGCCCCCGGACCAGGTGGCCTGCCTACCAGCTACAACCGGTATCATCCACCATTGCCTCTCTGTACGGTGTGTGCTAGAAAGAGGTTGACAACTTACTGAACCGTACTCTACTTGCTGTAGAGACGAGTGGTAGTACGAGACAAGTATGGGGGTTACTGGAACAAGACTCGATCTATGGTCGACTCAGGAGGTTTAGGTATTCCCTGCATGATTAGTATAACGAATATATTTCAACCAATACAATCAACACTCATTTTATCTTACCATGCCATACCGGACATAACCGTTCCGACGGTGACCGGCGACAAACTCATGCCTACCCAAGGCAGAGGTTTTCCCGGTTCCTACCGGTATGCATGCAAGGCACATGAGGATGATGATCATCACAAGTGTGTTCTTTTCCAACAGCATGGAAAACAATAACATGCACCCATGCATATGATCATATCACATGAAATAACAAGTCCTTCGAAAAGCGGTGGTGTTATAAATGCATCAATGATTACTCCAAAAATTATTATGCCGGGGTTCAGAATGCTTGCCTTCAACGTGTGGAAAGGCAGGGTGCTCTCCAAACTTTTGAAAGTTTTCTTCTCTTTCCCCAAAATCATATTTGAAAAATATATTTGAATTAACACATATTTCAAAAACAGAACCAAAAAGTTGTTTGAAAATTTTTTAAATAAATCTTAAAATAAACTAGATCAAATTTGAAGAAGGTAGGAAAAAGAATCAACTCATTTCGACTTATATTTAAAAAGTTATAGCCAGTCAAAGTTCTGGTCAAAATCTGTTTTTAAAATAAAACAGAAAAGAAAACGTTTCGGAAGGGAATACGTTTTCGGAGCGGGGAAAGCATACTGGGGTTAATACGCCTTCACTTAACCGACGTGGATAGGCGCAGGGTCACTGACAGTGGGTCCAAGGGGGCCCACTGGTCAGGTTTGACCAGTCTATCCCTCCCTCCTCTTCCTCTGCCCGAACGGAGGCGAGGCCACGGCGATCGCCGCCGCCGAACGGTGGCTCCCCGCGGGTTCCAGAGGGTCTGGATGGATCCGCGAGACTGCGGCGGTCTTCTCGGTGGTCGTTGGGTCGACAGGGGTGGAAGAAGTCGTCGGCGGTGAGCTTTGCGGCGGAGGGAGCTTCGGGAGCAAAGTGATTTTGTGGAGGCGATGGCTCCCGATCAAAATCAAGCAGGGGAACGAGTTCACAGGAGGATGAGAAGGTTCCTGGTGAAGAGAACGGAGAGGGGGAGGTACTAGAGGTGCCGGATTGGCCGGGGCGGTGGCGGCGGCAGGAGTTGCCGGAGACGAGGAAGGAGACCTCCCCGGGTCGAATGCGAGGCAGGGGAGCGCCATGGGGGTAGCATGAGGTCGCGTGCGTGCTCAGAGGGGCTCGGGGTGTCCATTTATAGTGCGACGAGGTCGGTTCCGCGGCGGTGGATAAGGGCGGCCGACGAACCGCCGTTCTGTAGCTGCAGGGGAACGTGGCGGCGACGAGAGCTAGGCGACACCCTTGTGGATGAGCTCGCACTGCTCCAGGGGCCAGGTGGCGAGCGGGCGAGGCTTGGGCGGCGCTGCCCGTGGCAGAGGCGCACTGCCGACGCTGGAGTGCCGCCAAGAACGCCCTGGCGGCGGCGCTATAGCGTGCCAGGGTGGTTTGGCGCGATGCTGCGAGGCGGGGAGCGCGTGGCGAGGTTCTGCAGAGCGGGCCAAAGCCGTGGGGGCCAACGTGTCGGCTCGGCCGTGTGGCTGCAATACGCGCGCTCTGGGCGCGTCCAGTGCACGCACTGAATGTGCTCGACGAAATGCCATGGCACTCCAGAGCGCTTGGTTGGAGCTGGGATTTAGCAGGGTGGGGTTATAGTCTAAGGCAAAACCATTGGACAAGCTGGTATGATCCAAGGTTCAAGGTCACAATGCAAAGACAAAAATCATGTCAAAACTGGCCATGCACACCAGGTGTTTGACAAAATGCCAAGGGCACTTAGGCATTTCTTGGAGTGGCCAAAATCTCCAGATCAGTGTCTCTGTGGATGAAAGAGAGAGTGGTGATGTTAGTTGGACAAAAGAAGAAACTTGTTAGTGCAAGTTTTACAAAACTTCAATTCTGGACAGGAAATAAATGACATTATTCCATGAACCAAAAATGATCTAAATGGTGCATGCTCCTGGACTTAAGGGTTTAACATGGGGGACTACAAGTAGGAGAAATAGTTAAGGGTATAGGAGCAACTAAAATGGTGGTTGCTGTACAAATCCTCAAGTTGGTCCTGAATGGAAATGAGGTTGATTCACTCAAATTTTTCAAAGAACATAATTAGTTTTTTGCACAAAGAGGGATAACAGGCTCCTACTGACCTCCCTTAATTTTGGTAGAAGTTTTAAATGAATACTCAAATAGGTTATAGTGCAAAATGCACTCTGGACCAGAGAAGAAAAATTGAGAGTAGGGCTCAAAATATTTAGTGAATGAAATATATTTTTGCATAAAAGTGATTTAAAAACATCACATGACATCTCCAAATTTTTGTGGAAATTTTAAGTGAATCTATCAAATGGTTGTAGTTCAAATATGGCCATTTAACCTTGAAAAAACTATTTTCAAGAAAGTAAAGATCAAGCAATTAAGTTAGTTAATTAGTTATACTGATAAAAGGAAAGTTTTTCTTGAGAGGTTAAACAAGTCCAATAACATATTTGAAAAGTTTTCTCTTTGGGAAAAACTCATCATAACAGGGAAGGAAATGATTTAAAAAAATCAAAATGGAGCTCAGAAATCCAAAGTTTTAATTCCTGGAAAAAAAATAATTTAATAAAACAAGGCCAAAATTCTGGGGTGTCACACCTTCCCACCTCCTGTGTGCCACTATGGCGTCCCCTTTGACCTATAAAGGAGGCCCGAGGCATACTGAGAAAGGATTCAGATCTTTTGGACTATGCACACGCCGTAGCTAGTTCAAGAACACTCAAATATACACCAAAGTAGGACTAGGGTATTACGTATCCTCACGGCCCGAACCTGGGTAAACGATCTATGTGCTGGCTCCTAGACCCGCTCTTTCCAAAACCTCGCACCCACCGAGCGTAGTAGGGATTCCATTGATCCCACAGGTGTCATTTTCCACCGACACGACTCCAGCAGACTGTACCCATACTTCACTGGCCACACCACTAGCCCACCACACAGGACCTGCGCTCCAGCAAAAGGTATGCCGACTTCAGTTGCCATAGAACCAGCCGTATCACAAAAAAATCCCAGTCCAGCAAAAAGTACATCAGGTCCACCAGCCGAAGACCTATCCCAACTGCAGAGACGGCCAATTCCTGCAGATTGGAACCCCGTTCCAGTTATTACCAGTTTAAAAGACAATGATTTCAATGTTGATAGGGACTACGTGCATATATTCCCATCATGGGACGATGAAAGTGAAGACAAACACCATTTTCACATCTTCCTATCCCACTTACATGTATGTGCTGTTATTCATGGTGATTTTTCATATTTTCTACTGATTGAACACATCAATGATTTACATTACATTGTTGTAAGTAGGCGAGGGTCAACCTGGATAGTCATGACGAGCAAAGCCTGCTTGCGCTTTTCAAGAAGCATTGCAGCAGTATCGGTGTTACCTGAGGAAATCACACTTTGATGGCAAGTCTATAAACGAATTTCCGATGAAGTCTCTTGTGCTAAATTTAGAAGACATTGAATAGAAAAACCTTGTTATGCACTAGCCTCATTCCCAGTATGAGGTACTGGCTATGATACACATGACAATTTGAAATTCTACTTTTTCGTATGTGCCATATAGATCGCTTTTGCAGGATATCTGCTCAAAGAGGAAATCCAGTTTCAAAAGGACGAGAGGATATCGCAAATATGCTGCCCTTTGCTTTGCTCTTGTTAGTACCTGTTGTCCTGTATCACTGTACTATTCATACTTGGTTCATTATGTGACAGCAGTATGCATGATAGCTTCCTTATCAATTGTTCACTCCAAATTATCCGATCTGTATGAATGGTTACATTAGTGTAGAATATATCCAATGCCAATGAATTTTTTTAGCTCTGCATTGTTCTTCTAAGTACCTGTTGTCCTTTATCAGTGTACTTATATTGACAGCTAGTTGTTCATGTACCATCACTCTGCAGCTTATTTTCCTTTTCCCTCCATTTTGTACACATCAGATCAATATTTACTATTACCATAAGGTTGGATAACACCGATGCTACTGAAGAAGTTTAGCTCTGCATTGCTCTTGGTTGTACCTTTTGCCTGTATCGCTGTACTTACATTTATATCTACTTGGTTATGTAGAATCACTCTTCATCTTATCTTAAATATTCTCCATTTTTCTTATATTATCACATCTATATTTACTCTTAACAAAATGTAGAATAAAGACAATGCTTATGAAGAAGATTTTATGGTAAACTTCTTAGATTGCCCCCCCCCCATCAGCATGGACAAGGGCTTTATAGAGCCTGTCTTCACCACTAATGTAAGTTTGTCCTTCTCAAGCCTTCAAACTTTGTTGTGTATATTTGGTTAGGCATGACTGCAACAACTGTTTATTTTTGGTGTTTGCATCAAATTGCATGTTTATAGTTTATTATGTAGTTCATAAACAAAAGTTTGTTCTTCTCAATTTAATTTTCAGTTGTACAACCAAGTTCCTTCTTCATACCATGTAAATTAAACTATATAGAGCAAGTGATCTTCTATTGCACTGCATGTATTCTTCTGTTCTTGATTCATAATCCAGTGGTGTGGTGAACCTACCCACTACAGCACAATGTCATATTTTGTGATGTTTAACTATGAAAAATGTCATATCATTCTACTATTATTTAAACCGTCTCTTTATTTGCCAATCTGAAATGGGATAAATTGACAACACACTACCATTTATACTTATGAGTTCTTGATCTATAATCCAGGGGTGTCGTGAAGCTGGCAACTCCTTCATAATGTCATTTCCTGCCATGTCTTAACGTGAACAATACCATATTGTGTTAATGCTATTCTAAACTGTGTCACTTTATTCGTCAATAAGAAATATGATGAATTGTCAGCACTGATACTTATATGTGCAAAACATGTCATCTGTCTGCTTGTTTCTCTTTCAGAGTAAGGAGGATATAAGCGTCAAATAAGTGCAGTCTCATCAACTTGGTCAGCTGCTTGTGTTGCAGCTCCCGAGCAGGGCTAACCTTTCATGAACTCTATTGAAGTGATGTTAGTTTTGTATATTATTTGTTGGCGTGTTTATTTGCACTGGTGGCAATCTTTGATGCTCAGTGTATGTAATCTTCTGTCTGCTTGTGCTTTATTATCATAGTGGCGAACTTTGATGCCCAGTGGATGTAATATATCGTAATTTCTTTATTGTGTAGTCTAGGTTTTATTCTTATTCACGATGTTGCCGTTATTTTACTGTATATATATCCTGTCTTCGCAGTAAACCGGCCAAACCTTAAAATTATGGTACATAATCGGGACGTCATGCAAATCACTATGTATGATCCGCATCATGGGCCCAGTCATCTTCATCCGTTAACAGGCCTAAATCTAAACAGACCCACTAGTAGTTTGGGGCCTTTAATAGGCCAAGTAAACCGCCGGCCCTATTTTCACAAGAAAATTCAATGGGCTTTTAGCAGGATAAAAGTAGGTTGGGCCTGAAATGTGCCGAACAGCTCACTGACCGACAGTAGGACGAATTAGACCCCGGCACATGATTGTGCCAATCACATCACGTGCCGTTAACAGGCCAAAGTTGACTCGGTCCTCGTTTGGCCCAATCAGATTATCGGCTGTGAGCAGGCCGGATGTAAAGTGGGCCATAGTTAGGCCCAACTATACGACAAGCATTTAACAGGCCGAAATAAATATAGGGCCGAAATGTTAAACAGCCTTTAACAGGCCGAAACTAATATCAAGCCGTATTACTAAATGGGCCTTTAGCAAACAGAAATCCTAACCGGGCCTCAAGTGGGCCCAAAAACACAGTGTCCAGTTGATGGGCCGAATCTAATATGGGTCATAATTTACCCCAAAGGCTCTTAAAGGGATGGATCTGATCTGGGTCGTAATATGGCCCAGAACATGGTAGGCTATTAACGGGTCAGATCTCATATGGGCCTTTATTAGGCCCAGAACATGGAAGGTTGTTAATGGACCGGATCAAATATGGGCCGACATTTGGCCAAAAACATGACAGCATGTTAACGGGCCGGCCCACTAGTGTCCTCAAAATCTTGTGGGCCTTTAGCTAGGCTGTCCCATTATGGTCTGCAAAATCTTGTGGGCCTTTAGTTGGGCCGGCCCATTTAATCTTTATGGGCCACTTTTAGGCCTGTCCACATGTCAACATATCATAGGCGCATCTCACCCATTGGATGAGTGACACCTCTGCCAACGCGGAGCTGACACGTGGTTCCCTCGGCCAATGAGAATTTTACACATGGAAAATCATCATTGGTCGTGGTTGTTAGCGGGTTAACGGATCCAAAACCAGACCCGATAACTTAACGGCGACCCGTGATGGTTGACACCACGTGTTGGTCACCCTTGACAAAAGCACTTCCATGACGCGCTAATCGTCATGGAAGTGGACACCTTCGTGATGATAATTTTGGTAATGTCATGGAACACTTCTACAACGGCACAAGTATGACTATCTTGATTCTGTCATAAAATCGTCATGGATGTACACGCATGACAGAAAACGTGACCTGCTGTGACAAACATGTATCATCATGGAAGTGTATTTTTTTGTAATGCATCGATACTTATGAAAAGATGAAAGTTATATTTGGGTACCCCAAAGGTGAAAGTGTTGAATCAACTACCCTTATGTGCTTTTATCAAAATGAAATAATTAAAGAGATGAAGGCTAGCTTAGATGCAAATTTTTGAAGTGTGCTTAATCTTTCTTCCACCATTAATGGCCACGTGCTTTCACAAAATAGAAAGACAAGCGCTCTGGATAAGAAATTATCTCTTTATCACCAAAAGGGAGAAGATGACAATACCTAGATCTATTCGTGTTTTAAGCCTAGCTAAGGGCGTTAAACAATAGCGTTTGTTGGGAGGTAACCTAATTTTATTTTTGTTCTTTGCATTTTGTTCCTGTTTAGTAATAAATAATTCGTCTAGCCTTTGGTTATATGTGGTTTTGTGTTTTAATTAGCTTTTGTGCCAAGTTAAACCTTTTGTATAGCTTATGATGATAGTTGTGTTGATCCTGCTAAAAAACAGAAACTTTGGCGCCCAGTAAATAATTTTGAGGATTTTACTGAAACATGCTTTTGATCTAATTCTTTTTCTCTAGATTGGTGCATGAATTGCTTAGGTCTTCCTAATTTTTCAGAATCTTTGGAGTTACAGAAGTATTCGAGAGTTACAGATTGGTACAGACTGTTCCGTTTTTTACAGATTATGTTTTCTATGTGTTGTTTTCTTATTTTGATGAATCTATGGATAGTATCAGGGGGTATGAACTATGGAAAAGTTGGAATACAGTAGATATTACGCCAATATAAATAAAGAATGAGTTTGTAACAGTACCTTAAAGTGGTGAGTTATTTTCTTATACTAACGGAGGTTATGAGATTTTCTGTTGAGTTTTGTGTTGTGAAGTTTTCAAGTTTTTGGTAAGGATTTGATGGACTATGGAATAAGGAGTGGCAAGAACCTACGATTGGGGATGCCCAAGGCATCCCAAGGTAATATTCAAGGACAACCAAGAGCCTAAGCTTGGGCATGCCTTGGAAGGCATCCCCTCTTTCGTCTTCATCTATCGGTAACTTTACTTGAGGCTATATTTTTATTTACCACATGATATGTGTTTTACTTGGAGCGTCTTGTATGATTTGAGTCTTTGCTTTTTAGTTTACCACAATCATCCTTGCTGTACACACCTTTTGGGAGAGACACGCATGAATCATGATTTATTAGAATACTCTATGTGCTTCACTTATATATTTTGAGCTAGGCAATATTGCTCTAGTACTTCACTTATATCTTTTTAGAGCAAAGTGTTGGCATTATTTTATAGAAATTGATGAACTCTCATGCTTCACTTATATTATTTTGAGATTCTTTTAGACAGCAAGGTAATTTGCTTTTGTTATAAACTTAGTCCTAATATGATAGGCATCCAAGGGGATATAATAAAAACTTTCATATAAAATGCATTGAATACTATGAGAAGTTTGATTCTTTATGATTGTTTTGAGATATGAGGATGATGATATTAGAGTCATGCTAGTGGAGTAATTGTGAATTTAAGAAATACTTGTGTTGAGGTTTGTGATTACCGTAGCATGCACGTATGGTGAACCGTTGTGTAACGAAGTTGGAGAATGAGGTATTTTCTGATTATCATCCTTTGTGTGGAGGTTAGGATCGCCCGATGGTTAACTCCTACCAACCCTTCCCCTAGGATCATGCGTGTAGTGCTTGGTTTTTGTGACTAATAGATTTTTGCAATAAGTATGTGAGTTCTTTATGACTAATGTTGAGTCCATGGATTATACGCACTCTCACCCTTACACCATTGCTACCCTCTCTTGTGTCGCGCAACTTTCGCCGGTACCATACGTCCACCATATTCCTTCCTCAAAACAGCCACCATACCTACCTATTATGGCATTTCCATAGCCATTCCGAGATGTATTGCTATTCAACTTTCCACCATTTCGTTTATGACATGTTTCATCATTGTCATATTGCTTTGCATGATCATGTAGTTAACATCGTATTTGTGGCAAATCCACCTTTCATAATTCTTTCATACATGTCACTCTTGATTCATTGCACATCCTGGTCCACCGCCAGAGGCATTCACATAGAGTCATATTTTTGTTCTAAGCATCTCTTTGTAAGTAAATAGAAGTGTGATCATCATCATTATTAGAGCACTGTCCCATGTGAGGAAAAAAAGGCAAAATAAGCCAAAATAAAAAAGAGGCCAAAGAAGCCAAAGAAAAAAAAGAAAAAAAATGAGAGAAAAAGAGAGAAGGGGCAATGCTACTATCCTTTTCCACACTCGTGCTTCAAAGTAGCACCATGATCTTCATGATAGAGAGTATCTTATTTTGTCACTTTCATATACTAGTGGGAATTTTTCATTATAGAACTTGGCTTGTATATTCCAATAATGGGCTTCCTCAAATTTCCCTAGGTCTTCATGAGCAAGCAAGTTGGATGCACGCCAATTAGTTTCTTTTTGAGCTTTCATAAACTTATAGCTCTAGTGCATCCGTCGCATGGAAATCCCTACTCACTCACATTGATATCTATTGATGGGCATCTCCATAGTCCGTTGATACGCCTAGTGATGTGAGACTATCTCCCTCTTTTTGTCTTCTCCACAACCACCATTCTATTCCACCTATAGTGCTATGTCCATGGCTCATGCTCATGTATTGCGTGAAAGTTGAAAAAGTTTGAGAATACTAAAGTACGAAACAATTGCTTGGCTGTAACCGGGGTTGTGCATGATTTTAATATTTTGTCTGATGAAGATAGAGCATAGCCAGACTATATGATTTTGTAGGGATAAGCTTTCTTTGGCCATATTATTTTGAGAAGACATAATTGCCTTCTTAGTATGCTTGAAGTATTATTATTTTTATGTCAATATTAAACTTTTGTTTTGAATCTTCCAATCTGAACATTCATGCCAGAATAAAGAGAATTACATGGATAAATATGTTAGGTAGCATTCCACATAAAAAATTCTATTTTTATCATTTACCCACTTGAGGATGAGCTGGAATTAAGCTTGGGGATGCATGATACGTCTCCAACTTATCTATAATTTTTTATGGTTCCATGCTATTAGATTGTCTGTTTTGGACGTTTTATACATTAATATGCTATTTTATATTATTCTTGGGACTAACCTATTAACCTAGAGCCCAGTGTCAGTTCCTATTTTTTGCCTGTTTTAGAATACCAAACGGAGTCCAAATGGAATAAGACTTTCACGATAATCTTTCTTGGATGAGAAGCAAATCAGGAGACTTGGAGATGAAGTTGGAGAGCCACGAGGAGGCCACAAGGGTGGAGGGTGCACCCATGGGGTAGGGCGCGCCCCCTACCTTGTGGGTCCCTTTTGGGTCTCATAAACCTAATTCTTTCACCCATATATACTCTTATACCCCAAAACCATCAGGGGGAGCCACGAAAACAATTTTCCACCACCGCAGGCTTCTGTACCCGTGAGATCCCATCTGGGGACCTTTTCCGGCGTCTTGCCGGAGGGGGTTTCGATCACGGAGGGCTTCTACATCCACACCATTGCCCTTCTGATGAAGTGTGAGTGGTTTACCTCAGACCTACAGGTCCATAGCTAGTAGCTAGAGGCTTCTTCTCTCTCTTTGATTCCCAATACCATGTTCTCCTTGATGTTCTTGGAGATCTACTTGATGTTATACTCTTTTGTGGTGTGTTTGCCGAGATCCGATGAATTGTGGATTTATGATTAGATTATCTAAGAATATTATTTGAATCTTCTCTGAATTTGTATATGCATGATTTGATATTGATACGTCTCCGATGTATCTATACTTTTTTATTGTTCCATGTTGTAATATTATCATTCTTGGATGTTTTACAATCATTTTATAGTCATTTTATACCATTTTTTGGTACTAACCCATTCACATAGTGCCCAGTGCCAGTTGTTGTTTTCTGCTTGTTTTTTACATTGCGGGAAATCAATACCAAATGGAGTCCAAACGCAGCAAAACTTTTGTGGATCTTTATTTGGCCAGAAGACATCCGGTGGCCAGGAAAGCACCTGGGGGTGCTCTGAGGGGAGCACAACCCACCAGGGCGCGCCTGGAGGCCCAGGTGCGCCTCGGTGGGTTGTGCCCACCTTGGGCGCCCCCCGAACCACCTCTTTGCTCTATCAATACCCCAATATTCCAGAAACCCTAGGGGAGTCGAAGAAAATCAAACTGTCGGTGTACTAGAGTAGGGGTACCCTAGTATCCCGAACTCGTGCACGGGCAGTTGCAGCACCCCGCGGCAGGGCTTGTCGGGTGACCGCTAAGGTCCTCCGTGGTTCCTTTGGAGCCATTCAAGAACAAAGTATTCAAGCCAAAGAGACAAGGCCCCGGCAAGAGGAGCTTGCCAGGACGGCCAACCAAGGCATCTCAAGGAACTTGCCGCGACGCGCCACGCGTCCCGGCAAGGCCCGGTGAGCGACAAGCTTCCGGACGCGACAAGAAAACGACCGCGGCAAGGTGCTTGCCGCGGCAAACTACTACTCTGTACCCGCGCTCCAGCACATCCAACAACGTGTCGCCCTGGGACCCTTCCAGGCACGCGTGGCGAGAGGCTGTGCGATCAGCGGTGCGCGGTGGCAAGCGACGCTGACAAGATTGCCATCGTGGCAAGCGGTGGCGTCCCTGACGGTCCCTTTTTGCACTGTTTGGGCGACGTAGACGGGCATTTAATGCCTTTGTCCCCTGCTGTCAGGGTTAGGTATGATACACTATGTAGGTACTTGTACCAACTACAATTCCTTTTCCATTTTTACCCTTGTCTACGTTGCCACCTGTTGGAGACCCCTTGAGCATATAAAAGGAGGCCCATGCGCAACGTAGGGGAGGGTTCGAGAGGTTCGAAGGGTTGGAGAGGTTTGAAGCCAGAAAGACATTCACGCTCGGTCTCGTTAGCAGCTAGGGTGAACTGTAGCACTCAGCGCTCCCGAGCAAGAACTCAATACACTCAGACAAGCAGCAGTAGGAGTGTTATCTCTCCGGAGAGCTCCGAAGCTGGGTAAACCGCTTGTGTGCTTCGCCTGGATCCGCTCTTCGTGCGATCTCCGCCCCCTGCCGAACCGAAAGGGGCTCGGTCCGCCGGTCCCATAGGTGTTCGTGGATCAGTTTCCCCCGACATCTTTGGCGCGCCAGGTAGGGGGTGCGTCGAGGTTGTGTGAACCTGATCCAATGTTCACATGAGCTAGATCTTCATCTTCTTCATCGACATGAAACCGAAGAAGAAGGCTTCGGCGGCAGCTGATCCGTCCATGTCGATCCCACCATCACCGGAGCAAACGGGTGGTGGGGTAGACCCCGGCGGAAGAACGGGCGTCGACGAGGGAGCCCACGGTGCTGCCAGGTCCAAGGACAAGGCTGCGCAGACCTCGGTGTCCGTACATGCACCGCGCCCATCTCAGGAGGCGCGGGACCGACAGCGTCATGGTATTCACAGTGCCATACGTTCGTTGGGCCAAGATCGAGCTGGTGGATCTCGGGGTACTCAAGACCAGCATGCACGCCAACATGCTGGCACGAGCGAGGCACGGTCGCCCAGACATGATACTGCTCCTTCTAACATAGTTAGAAGTCCGAGCATATCCCGTTCCTCACACCGTTCGCCACTACCGCCCGCCACTCCAGCAGAAGCTTTGGCGCGAGCTCAACTGCTCCTGGATTACCCTCCAACGGCAGACAAGATCGATGAATGGAGGGCCACCATTCAGAGTCTCATCGGCTTCACCAACGGCGACACTCCACAGCAGCCGAGTACATCGCTGCCACGGCAGGACTGCCAGGCACTAGCCGATGGTGATGAAACCGGTGGAGGTGCAACCACCATGCACTCTCCACCCCGAAGGCCAAGATCGCCGACTCGCCGGATCCACCCCGACATCTTTGGCTTAGTGGTCAAGAGCAAGGACAAAGCGACTCTGATTCAAGATTTAGACGAAACCTTTGCAAATCTGCGCAAGATCAACCTCAAGCTTAACCCCGAGAAGTGTGTGTTTGGAGTCCCCTCTGGCAAGCTTCTTGGGTTCTTCGTGTCTCAGCGGGGAATTGAAGCCAATCCCGACAAGATCAAGGCCATTGAGCAGATTGAAGCGCCAAAGCGCGTCAAGGATGTATGAAGACTTGCCGGTTGCGTAGCTGCTCTCAGCAGGTTTATCTCTAGGTCTGCTGAGCGCGCCCTGCCATTTTTCAAAATATTGAAAAAGGCAGGTCCAATGAAATGGACTCCGGAAGCGGAGGCTGCACTGCAGGACTTGAAGAGATACCTGTCCTCCCCTCCAACACTTGTCGCACCTAAGCCACAAGAGAAGTTGCTGCTATATATAGCGGCAACCAACCAAGTGGTTAGTGCTGCGTTAGTAGCGGAGAGGGAGGCGGATGATGAGCTAGCAACCACGGCAGATGCATCCAGCGACAAGCAGGGGACTTCACCGGCAAGCTCTGGTCCCGACAAAGATGGATCTGCGCAGGCGCGTGAGAAGATGCAGAAAAGAATGGTGCAGCGCCCAGTTTACTTTGTCAGTTCCCTTCTGCAGGGGGCTAGGTCAAGGTACTCTGGTGTGCAGAAATTGCTTTTCGGCCTTCTCATGGCCTCGAGAAAGCTGCGCCATTACTTCCAAGCACATGAGATCACAGTCGTCACTCGTTTTCCACTGAAGAGGATACTGCAAAATCCAGAAGCAACAGGCAGGATTGTCGAGTGGGCACTGGAACTGTCGAGCTTTGGCCTCAAGTTTGAGAGCACTTCAACTATCCAAAGCAGAGCATTGGCGGAGTTCATAGCAGAATGGACGCCAACACAAGATGAAGAAATTCCAGAAACAAGGATCCCCGTCAAGGAAGCAAGCAAAAGTGGCTGATGTACTTCGATGGTGCCTTCTCGCTGCAAGGCGCCGGTGTGGGCGTGCTACTTGTTGCACCCACCGGAGAGCACCTCAAGTACGTAGTCCGGATGCACTTTCCCAAGGAGCAAGCAACGAACAATACTGCAGAGTATGAAGGTTTGCTTGCCGGTCTCAGGATCGCAGCAGACCTTGGGATCAAGAAGCTCATTGTCAGGGGTGACTCACAGCTTGTCGTCCGCCAAGTGAACAAGAATTATCAGAGTCCACTGATGGAAGCTTACGTTGATGAAGTGAGAAAGCTAGAAGAGCACTTTGACGGCCTACAGATGGAACATGTTCCAAGAGCTCAGAACGACATTGCCGATGGCCTGTCGAAGTGCGCCGCACTTAAGTTACTTGTGGAACCAGGGATCTTTGTGCTCAAACTGACTCAACCGTCTGTAACACCATCAACTGGACAGAGCAAGAAGAGGAAGTTGATTTTTGGTGACTATTTTCCGGCAGAGCTCCCCAAAGCCGCCGCCAAGAAGGTCCTCAAGATCAACACCAAGGGTGCTGAGGAGCATTCTGCTCCGGTAAGCCCTAGGGTTTGTTCCGTTGAAGCAGACGCTCCCGACAAGTTTTGCTCCGGCAAGCTTGCCGGGGAACGTCAAGCTCCGGCAGAGCCCCAGATTCTCGCCGTAGAAGCGGATGTTCCCGCAGCAGCAGATGTGCCTTTAGTCCTTGTTGTCGAGCCGCAAGCTCCAGCATGGGCACAGCAGATTGTCCGTTTCCTTCAGACAGGAGAACTTCCCGAAGAGCAAGAAGAAGCAGAGAGAGTAGCCGGCAGTCAAGTATGTACCAGTTTGTCGGCAGCACACTGTACAGAAGAAGACTCAACAGTGTGAAATTGAAGTGTATCCACCGGGAAGACGGACAAAAGCTATTGCCAGAGATACATGGAGGCATATGTGGTCACCACATTGGCGCAAGAGCACTTGCCGGCAAAGCATTCCGGTAAGGTTTCTTTTGGCCGACAGCCCTCCAGGATGCAACTACACAAGTAACCAAGTGTGAAGCGTGCCAGTTCCATTCCAAGCAGATACACCAGCCAGCTCAAGCTCTCCAGACGATCCCTTTATCCTGGCCATTTTCGGTCTGGGGGCTCGACATCCTCGGCCCCTTTCCCCGAGCTGTCAGGGACTTTGAGTACTTGTACGTTGCAATCGACAAGTTCACAAAGTGGCCGGAAGTGGAAGCAGTGAGGAAGGTGACAGCACAGTCAGCAGTCAAGTTCTTCAGGTCGATTGTTTGCCGCTTCGGGATCCCTAACAGGATCATCACCGACAACGGCACGCAATTCACGAGCCGCACCTTCATGCAGTACGTCCAAGATCTTGGCGCCAAGGTCTGTTTCGCTTCTATTGCTCATCCAAGAAGTAACGGTCAAGCGGAGAGGGCGAATGCTGAAGTGCTGCGCGGGCTCAAGACCAGAACTTTCGACAGGCTGCACAAGTGCGGAAAGAACTGGATTGAGGAGCTGCCGGTGGTTCTTTGGTCGATCAGGACGACGCCGAATCGAGCCACTGGCCAGACACCTTTTGCTCTAGTCTATGGAGCAGAGGCAGTTCTCCCCACGGAACTCGTATACGGGTCACCTCGAGTGCTCGCTTATGATGAGCTTGAGCAAGAGCAGTTGCGACAAGATGACGCGCTGCTCCTTGAGGAAGACCGTCTTCAGGCTGCTGTACGAGCTGCTCGATACCAGCAAGCTTTGCGCCGCTACCATAGCCGCAAAGTTAATGCCAAAGTCTCGAGGAAGACAACCTTGTTCTTCGGCGCGTTCAGTCCGCCAAGAATTCCAACAAGTTGACGCCGAAGTGGGAAGGCCCTTACCGGGTGAAACGAGTCACTAGGCCTGGCGCTGTCCGCCTTGAGACCAAAGATGGCATTCCGGTGAGCAACTCCTGGAACATTGAGCATCTTCGTAAGTTTTACCCGTAAGGCGCGGTTGCCGGAACCCGTTCCGGCAACCACCTTTTGTACAAGTCTTGCCGATGTTGCATGTAATCCTTTGTACAAAGCCGGGCGCAGACCCCGTGCATAGGTAAAGCTCTTGTGCTCCGCAGACCTTGTCAATTTCATGCTTTCTACTATTTTATGCATGCATTATCTGACACTTTGTGCAGCGCCTACCCCCGGTAAGAAATAACGAGCCATAAGGCTCCATATCTTTATTTTCTCTTCTTTCTTTTTCTCAAAGAAAGGAAGGTTCCCTCGCCCACAAGTTTGCCGGGAGGAAAGGAGAAGATAATGGTGTGGACCAAGCGTCGCTCGAGGAAGTTTCGCCTTACCGGGAAGCAAACGACAGAAAAGCTAAGTTGCTAAAGTTTGAGCAATCAGTTTTAAAATTTTTAAGTTATCTTCCTCGAACGACCGTGCTTTGTATGGAAAACCTATGCACGGAGGAACCAACTCGTAGCTAGTTGCGCCCTTACTTTGTTTCGAGTCCGCTCAACAACTTAAGTGAGCTGCGACTAGTTGCGACAAGGTTTCTTGCCGGTAGCGGCACCGCCAGCAGGCTGCTGATGTCCCGCACTCAACGCTCGCGGCTAAGGTGCCTGCGCCGACAAGTTCCCTAAAAGCGTAGGCAAAAACATACAAAGGAAGGAATCAAGTAAATGAAATAACATAGCAATCGCTACCCAAAATAGAGTCATATTACAAGATAGCTTGTCACGGCTCTAATAGATTGTTCTCATGACATGACCAGCAGCGACAAGAAAAAGAGAAAACGGGCGGCCTAATCTACGCGATCGCCCTCAACCCTCTTGATCCCGCTCACCCTGTCTACAATGGGTGCGACAAGGGTCTTGAGCGCTTCCAGATCAGCATCCGGCGGCAAGGTCCTGAGGACGTTGGTGAGGTTGAGGCCTGGGTTGCGGAAGGCCACCTTCACCAGCAACTTTTGAAGAGCTCCCGCGCAGATTTTGCTCGACTCGTCGACCAGCTGCTTTGGGATCTTCTCCCGGAGTCGCTGGAGGGCCGTCGCCACGCCTTTGAAGAACAAGTTGAGCTTGGCGCTAGGTTGGAGGTGCTCATCGGAGGAATACCCGAGATCCTCCATCCCCAGCTGTGCCAGCTCCCCGTCGATGGCTGCGGCAACATCCAAGAAACCACCCACGATCTCTCCCACGACGCCGCATTCGACGCGTGCCGTTCGGGGAGGGCGCGGTGGGTGCAAAGTGTAATACGGCGTAACCCAGGCCGCGCGTGCCCGCGCCTTGTTTTGGGCCTGGCCCAACAGTGCTCGGCACCGTGTGTGGCCCAGGCCCGGGGGCTCCTGTCGGTGTACTAGAGTAGGGGTACCCTAGTATCCCGAACTCGTGCACGGGCAGTTGCAGCACCCCCCGGCAGGGCTTGCCGGGTGAGCGCCAAGGTCCTCCGTGGTTCCTTTGGAGCCATTCAAGAACAAAGTATTCAAGCCCAAGAGACAAGGCCCCGGCAAGAGGAGCTTGCCGGGAAGGCCAACCAAGGCATCTCAAGGAACTTGCCGCGACACGCCACGCGTCCCGGCAAGGCCCGGTGAGCGACAAGCTTCCGGACGCGACAAGACAACGACCGCGGCAAGGTGCTTGCCGCGGCAAACTACTACTCTGTACCCGCGCTCCAGCACATCCAACAACGTTTCGCCCTGGGACCCTTCCAGGCGCGCGTGGCGAGAGGCTGTGTGATCAGCGATGCGCGGTGGCAAGCGACGCTGACAAGATTGCCATCGTGGCAAGCGGTGGCGTCCCTGACGGTCCCTTTTTGCACTGTTTGGGCGACGTAGACGGGCATTTAATGCCTTTGTCCCCTGCCGTCAGGGTTAGGTATGATACACTGTGTAGGTAGTTGTACCAACTACAATTCCTTTTCCAATTTTACCCTTGTCTACGTTGCCACCTGTCGGAGACCCCTTGAGCATATAAAAGAAGGCCCATGCGCAACGTAGGGGAGGGTTTGAGAGGTTCGAAGGGTTGGAGAGGTTTGAAGCCAGAAAGACATTCACGCTCGGTCTCGTTAGCAGCTAGGGTGAACTGTAGCACTCAGCGCTCCCGAGCAAGAACTCAATACACTCAGACAAGCATCAGTAGGAGTGTTATCTCTCCGGAGAGCTCCGAAGCTGGGTAAACCGCTCGTGTGCTTCGCCTCGATCCGCTCTTCGTGCGATCTCCGCCCCCTGCCGAACCAAAAGGGGCTCGGTCCGCCGGTCCCATAGGTGTTCGTGGATCAGTTTCCCCCGACACAAACCTAGCCACCACAGAGTCCAGAAACACAAGATTCAATCTAGATACCATCTCGGAGGGGTGCATCATGTCCATTGGTGCCTCTCCGATGATGCATGAGTAGTTCTTTGTAGACCTACGGGTCTGTAGTTAGTAGCTAGATAGCTTCCTTTCTCTCTCGTGATTATCAATACAATGGTCTCTTGGAGATCCGTATGATGTAAGTCTTTTGCGGTGTGTTTTTTTTGGGATCCGATGAACCTTGAGTATATGATCAGATCTATGTTTTTATCCATGAAAGTTATTTGAGTCTTCTTTGATCTCTGATATGTTTCATTGATTATAGACTCATGTTTCTTCTCCGATATTTGGGTTTTGTTTGGCCAGCTTGATCTATTTATCTTGCAATGGGAAGAGGTGCTTTGTAATGGGTTCAATCTTACGGTGCTTGATCCTAGTGACAAAAAGGGAAATGACACGTACGTATCGTTGCTATTAAGGATAACAAGATGGGGTCTATTTCTACATAAATAGGTCTTGTCTACATCATGTCATCGTTCTTATTGCATTACTCGGTTTTTCCATGACCTTAATACACTAGATGTATGATGGATAGCGGTCGATGTGTGGAGTAATAGTAGTAGATTCAGGCAGGAGTCGGTCTACTAATCTTGGATGTGATGCCTATATAATGATCATTGCCTGGATATCGTCATCATTATTTTAAGTTCTATCAATTGCCCAACAGTAATTGTTTTCCTACCGTTTGCTATTTTTCTCGAGAGAAGCCACTAGAGAAACCTACGGCCCCCGGGTCTATTTTCATCATATTTGCCTTTGCGATCTATTTTCCTTTGCTTTTATTTTCAGATCTATTAAACCAAAATTATAAAAATACCTTGCTGCAATTTATTTGTTTCGCGATCTATTTATCCTATCCACCACTTTTACCTCATGTTATTTGCCTATCTTGAGGCGTTGTACCCGAAAGGGATTGACAACCCCTTTAACACGTCGGATTGCGAGTATTTGTTATTTGTGTGCAGGTGTTGTTTACATGGTGTGAGGAGGTTCTCCTACTGGTTCGATAACCTTGGTCTCATCACTAAGGGAAATACCTACCGTCGCTATACTGCATCATCCCTTACTCTTTGGGGAAATACCGACCTATTTCTAGAAGACATCAAATTGAATTTCTAGCGCTGTTGTCGGGGAGGATCTTCAACATCAACCAAGTTCCTAATCACAAATCTCATCTCCTTGCAATTTACACTATTTTCAATTTGCCTCTCGTTTTCCTCTCCCCCACTTCACAAAAAATTGTCATTTTTATTCGCCCTCTTTTTCGTTCATCGTTTTCTTGTCAGATTTGTTTTGAGTGCAATCTTGTTGTGAAGCCATCATGACTCAAGAGAACAGAAAGTTGTGTGAGTTCTCAGATACCAACAACAATGATCTTATTAGCACTCTGATTGCTCCTCCCGCCACTAGTTCGTAGTCTTGTCATATTAATACTGCTTTGCTGAATCTTGTCATGAAAGATCAACTTGCCGGTACTCCTAATGAGGATGCCTCGTCCCATCTTAACACATTCGTGGAATTATGCGATATGCAAAATAAAAAAGATGTGGACAATGACGTTGTGAAGTGGAAATTATTTCCTTTTTCTTATCGAGACCGTGCAAAAATTTGGTTTTCCTCTTTGCCTCGCAATAGTATCGATTCTTGGAACAAGTGCAAGGATGCTTTCATTACTAAGTATTTTCCGCCCGTAGAAATAATTTCCCTTAGAGCCCAGATCATGAATTTCAAGCAACTTGAGCATGATCATGTTGCACAATCTTGGGAAAGGATGAAATGGATGCTAAGGAATTGCCCAACACATGGGTTAAATCTTTGGATGATCATACAAATTTTTTATGCGGGATTGAATTTTGTTTCCCGTAATCGTTTAGATTCCGCCGCGGGGGTACTTTTATGGAAATTACTTTGGGTGAAGCTACTAAATTGCTAGACAATATTATGACAAATGACTCACAATGGCATACCGAAAGAGCTCCTACTAGTAAAAAAGTCAATTCGGTAGAAAAAATAAATTCTTTGAGTGAAAAAGTTGATGCTCTTAAAAAGTCAATTCTTTGAGTGCTCTTATTGATTTTAATGATGTGCCTTTGTCTACTTTGATTGAGCAAAATAGTGCTGCCATAGATGTGAATTTTGTCTCGTCAAACAATTTCAATAACAATGCTTATAGAGGTAATTTTAATCCTAGGCCTTTTCCTAGTAATTCCTCTAATAATTATGGCAGTTCCTATGGTAATCCTACTTATAATAATAATAGAAACACCTCTGATCTTGAGAACAATATTAAAGAATTTATCAATACTCAAAAAGCTTTCAATACTTCAATAGAAGAAAAGTTGAATAAAGTTGATGATTTGTCTAGAAGCATTGATAAAATTTCTCATGATGTAGAAACTCTCAAGATGAAAAAATTTGTGCCTAAAGTTGAAGAATCAATTAAAGCTCTTTATGTTTCTATGGATGAAAGTAAGAAAAGAACCGCTATGCTTAGAGCTAAAAGAGAATTTTTAGAAAGAGCATTTTCTAGTGATTACTTTCATAAAAGTGATGAAGATCTTAAAATGATTGGTGTTTCTTCTAGTAATTCTTTGTTTAGTAAAATTAAGATTGATGAAAAGGGCACTGGAGAAGAGCCAACTTTAGTTAGAAGGGATCCCTGTGATTGGGAGGGTGAAAATCTTGTTGAAATTTTTAATTAAACTGGGTTTGAAGAGGTCAAGACTTTAACTAGTGATGTGCCCACTATTTTGGATTACAAAGACTTTAATTATGATAGTTGCTCTTTGGTTGATTCTATTTCTTTGTTGCAATCCATGATAAATTCACCCCATGCTTATGAACAAAATAAAGCTTTTACTAAACATATTGTTGATGCCATGATGAAAGCTTTTGAAGAAAAGTTGGAATTAGAAGTTTGAATCCCTAGAGAAATTGAATGATGAGTGGGAACCTACTATTAAAGTCAAGATGAAAATTAGGACAACGCTAACGCCCACACGTGTGGTGGTGGGAGCCAAACTCGCCCTATAACACACAGACTGTGTCACGTCACCGCATGCATGCATGTGGGAATCTTTTTGGATTTTTAGTTTTTAAAATGTTTTATCTCTTAAATGGAAAATCCCATTGAAGATCCGTTTTCACCATTAAATTCCCCGCGACGAGATCTTTGAACTAGATCGCATATCAACATATTTCGACAAAAAAAATTTGAGTTAAAAGTTGCCATGTCTATTGCTTATGAATTGCCATGATGTTTACACTGAAGTTGCCATGATATGTTTCATCTATTTTCTTCTACATTTAAAAGTAAATTTTGACATGTTATAAAACGGGGAATTAAGAAACTATACTTGCCATTAGCCATAAACTGAAATTGCCATGATACATGCACTTAAAATTGCCATGGTTCATACAAAAAATAATTTTCATGGTCAAAGTATTGGAATTTCCATCATCAAAAACTAAATTGCCATGCTCTACAAACTAAAATTGCCATATAGCAACTTTAGTTTAAGCACTATGGCAACTACAGTGTAAACATCATGGCAACTTTTGGGCGAAAAAGATTTCGTTGAAACATATCAACATGGGGTCTAGTTTTGAAGATCTTGTCGAGACGAATTTAATGGTGAAAACGGATTTTTAATTCGATTTTTTAATTAGGAGATAAAACAATTTTAAGCTAAAAACCAAAAAGATTCCTGGTGATGTCATCTGTCCATACATGGCAAAATGAGTGGTGATGGAGGCATGTCGGCGATGTGGAAGATGTCACACGTGTGGGCATTAGTTTTTTCGAAAAATTATGAGTGTTTTGCTTTATGTGACTTGGGTGCTAGTGTTTCTACAAATCCAAAATCTTTATGTGATGTGCTTGGTCTTACCAATATTGAAGAAAGCTCCTTAAATTTGCACTTGCCGGATTCTACTATTAAAAAGCCTATGGGAAGAATTAATGATGTTCTTATTCTTGCACATAGGAATTATGTGCCCATAGATTTTATTGTTCTTGATATTGATTGCAATCCGTCCTGTCCAATTATTCGTGGTAGACCGTCTTTACGTACTATTGGTGCCGTGATTGATATGAAAGAAGGCAATATTAAATTTCAATTTACATTAAGGAAGGGAATGGAACACTTCCCTAGAACAAGAATTGGGCCACCGTATAAATCAATCATGAGGGCATCTTATGGATCTAGAACCAAAGATGACAAAACTTAGATCCTATGCGGTATGCCTAGCTAGGGGCGTAAAATGATAGCGCCCATTGGGAGAGACACTAGTAGAAAAAGGGTCAAACGTGAAGCACATTAGTGCAGGTTTGTAAAAAAACCGGCACTAATGTGATCAATAGTGCCGGTTCGACTGGCTATGCATTAGTGCCGGTTCGTAATGAACCTTTAGTACCGGTTCGTGCCACGAACCGGTACTAAAGGTGTGGTGGCAGGCTGGCGTCAGGCCAGGGCCCCACGAGCCCCTTTAGTGATGGTTTGTGACACAAACCGGTACTAAAGGTCTAACCTATAGTACCGGTTTGCGTCACCAACCGGCACTACAGAGTCTTAACCTATAGTCCCGGTTGAAGACACAAACCGGCACTATAGGGCAATTTTCAAACT
>NC_041387.1:83433548-83465349 GCF_002162155.2 Triticum dicoccoides | reverse complement strand
GAAAAAATCAAAAGAAAATGATAAAAACTTCAGAAAATAAAATCTTTCGAGAGGTAGTTATATTACTACATCTACTAGTTAGGAAAATTTGAAAACTTAAATTTGGACATGTTTTGCAAAAAGTGTAAGGAAAATGTAAAACGGCTATAACTTTTGCATACGATGTGGGAAAAAACGTATAATATATCAAAAAATTCAGCACGAAAATCCGCATCCGATGGAGACCACCTACGGTCTGTTTGGAATTTTTTAGAATCCTCAAATTCCAAAAGGAAAAAAAGATATGGTCAAATTTCAGTTTTTCTAAAAAAAATTGGTTAAATCTGGTCAAACTACTTATTCAAGAAGTATTAATGTTACTACATAATTATTCAAGAATATTAGTGTTACTAAATAATTATTTCAATTTTTTGAATTTTGGTCAAATATGGTCAAACTATGGTCAAACTGTGGTCAAACTATGGTCAAACTTATTCAAGAAATATTAGCGTTACTAAATAATTACTGTTTTTTAGAATAATAGTTTCAAACTCAAACGGTGAAATGTGTGACTTCATGCTCAAGCTAAACTCCTGAGGGTTAATAGGATTAACATCTTACTATTGTCAGGAAAACAACAAGTGCAGACTTGGAAATGAAGGAGAATAGAACCCGAAAGTTAAGCGTGCTTGGGTTGGAGTAGTGAGAGGGATGGGTGACAGGTTGGGAAGTTAGATGATTTGGAATGAGTGATCCACACTTGAGCAGTTAAGAGAGGTGGTGATTAGAGACTAAATTATCAATTAATTTAGAAAAATTAAAAATCGAAAAAAAAATCAAATTTTTTTCCAAAATTTTCAAAAAAAAATTCAAAAAAAAAACCTTTAGTACCGGTTGGTAACACCAACCGGTACTAAAGGTCCCTCATACCAGGGCGTGAGCTCACGCCACATGGTGGCACTTTAGCGCCGGTTCGTGCCGAACCGGTACTAAAGGGGGGGGGCCTTTAGTGCCCACACTTTAGTGCCGGTTCCATAACCGGCACTAAAGGCCCTTACAAACCGGATTTAAAGGTCCGTTTTCTACTAGTGAGACAACCCACTTGTATATTTTTGCTTTTTGGTTTTCTTTCTGTTTTTAATAAAATACCCAATTATACCTCTGGTTAGATGTGTTTTTGTGGTTTGAATTAGTGTTTGTGCCTAGCAAGGCCTTTGAGTTGATTTGGGTGAAAGTTGATTTGATCTTGCTGAAAAATAGAAACTTATGCACTCACGAAAATAATTTTCATAAATCACAAAAACGTGCTTTTGAGTTGATTCTTTTTATAGAAGATTAATATACAAATTTCTCAGGTTTTCATAATTTCTCAAGATTTTTGGAGTTACAGAAGTAGTCGAAATATCCAGATTGCTACAGACTGTTCTGTTTTTTACAGATTCTGTTTTCTTTGTGTTGTGTGCTTGTTCTGATGATCCTATGGTTTTCTCTGATGAGCTTTTTTCATAGAAAAGTTGGAATACAGTAGATATAATGCAAAAAAAAATATGAATAGGTTTGCAATAGTACTTATAGTAGTGTTTGCTTTCTTATACTACCAGATCTCACGAAGGTTTTGTTGAATTTTGTGTGATTGAAGTTTTCAAGTTTTGGTTGATCTTACGATGGATGAAGGAATAAGGATTAGCAAAAGGCTAAGCTTGGGGATGCCCGAGGCACCCCAAGATAATATTCAAGAAGTAGCAGGCAACTAAGCTTGGGGATGCCCCCGAGTGGCATCCTCGCTTTCTTCTAACAACCATCGGTATTTTACTTGAAGCTATATTTTTATTCGCCACATATTATGAGTTTTGCTTGGAGTGTCTTGTATGATATGAGTCTTTGCTTGTTTTGCTTTGTGTTTTAAGTGTTGAATCCTT
Source organism: Triticum dicoccoides (assembly GCF_002162155.2). Taxonomy (NCBI): domain Eukaryota; kingdom Viridiplantae; phylum Streptophyta; class Magnoliopsida; order Poales; family Poaceae; genus Triticum; species Triticum dicoccoides. Next base: position 83,463,451 of record NC_041387.1, on the reverse strand, counting down.
GCTGAACACACCTTTTTGAGAGAGCCAAAAATTATGTTATGCTTGCTCCTATGCTTCACTTATATTTTTAGAGCCATGTGTCGGATCTAGGTTTCCGGCAAAACCCTTGAGGTTCGAACACTGGGTGCGCATGAAGATTTCCCCCTACCGAATCTCGCTCTCAGCCTCGCCGCGATCTCTAAACTTTCTCGGTGAACTCACAACACAAGAGACACAAGATTTATACAGGTTCAGGCCACCATTGTGTTGTAATACCCTACTCCTGTGTGGTGGTGGTGGATTGCCTCTTGGGCTGATGATGAACAGTATAAGGGAAGAACAGCCTCCTGAGGAGAGGTGTTCTTGAGCTGGTGTGGTGTTCTACTTGTTCTGGTTTCGGTCCGGTTCGTCCATTCTACTGTGGTGGCTAATCCTATTTATAGAGGCCCTGGTCCTCTTCCCAAATATTGAGCAGGAAGGGATCCAGAAACGGCCAATTTGAAAGGGGACAGCTAGTACAAGCTATCCTGACTAAAGGTGGTCTTCGCCTGTCAAAGGCGCATGTGGTGACGCTGTCTTGGGCTCCATGATGACCTCCGTCCTGTCGTCCTCCTGGTCTTAGTCTTATTGCACCGATATGGAAATCTTTTCCTGATGCCTCGGTACTCCGCGCCTGCACTTGCCCCCTTAGCACCAAAGGGGAAACAAGGACATTGCGCGTGCTGGCGCCCGCCTGGCGCTCGCCTGGCTTTGGTCGTCATTGCTTGCGTCATGGGAACCTCATGAGGTACCCCTTGCCTTGATCTCTCCGCCCCATCACGAGCCTGCCTGGTGAGGCCGCTCCTGAGGAGGCCTTATGTCGTCCGCCTCGTGAGGCTTGGCCCCTCGCGAGGGTCTTGAGTGTTTGTTGACCAAGACGGGCCATGCTGGGCCGCTGGTGGAGCCACGCCGTGGGCCATAGGCAGGCAAGTCTGGGGACCCCCATTCCCAGAACACCGCCAGTAGCTCCCGGGCCCAAGGCACGCTCAGACTTAGCTTAGCGGCGAAGCCAAAGGTAAAGTGCGGAGCACTGCGGGCCCCAACAGCCTGCGGCCTTGGTCGACGCATGGCGACTGATTGGACGTGGGCGTCTCCGCTCCCTCATGCTGCCTCGGCAACTGCCCGTCTGACAAAAGGCTGTCATAGGCAAGGGTTGCCTTCATTGCTTTCCTTCATCTTGCTTCAGATCCCCTTCCTCGCTCCTCTCTTCCAAATCACCAGATCCGGTTCCATCCTTCCCCTTTAGCAACCAATGTCGCCCCAGACGGCCAAGGTCGTTGCGACACCAGCTTGGTACGAGTCGGCCCTTGATGCCCCCAATGTTTCCGAGAAGAATCTCACCGCCATGCGCCTGCTGACAGCGGTGGAGAGCAATGAAAAGGGGAGGACAGAACTCCTGGCAGGCTCCGCCATACCGGAGGCTCAGGGGAGCACCTTCTATCCCTTCTTCATGAGCGCTGTCATTGCAGGCTTGGTTCGCCCCTTCTCCGACTTCTTCTATGCCGTCCTCCGCCATTACAGATTGTAGGCGTTCATCTCCATCCCAACTCCGTTCTTCTCTTGTCGATTTTCGCCTACTACTGTGAGGCGTATGTCGGGGTGATGTCGTCTGTGGCTCTGCTGCGCCACTTTTTCTTCCTCTGAACCAACAGCGACCACACCTTGGGGTGCGCCAACTTCATCGCGTATGGCAAGGCCAACGCAATTTCAAAGGCCGGGAAGAGGGTCGACGGCTTCCGGAGCAAGCGGGTCATGATGGACGCCATGTGCATCCACCCACGCTTGGCGCTGCCTACTGAGAGGCCCCAGTCTGATGAAGGGTGGTTGTGCGTGAAGCTCACTGGCAGCCGGGTGGTGCTGGTGCTGGAGAGGATGAACGCCGACCTGAAGCCGGGCGACGTGAAGGCGGTGAAGCTGACAGGAGTCGTGCTCCTGAGGGAGTTCTTGACGCAGCAGGTGGCTCCGCTTCAGGCACGCTCGCGCCCCTTATGGATGCTTGGGGGCGCAGACGACAAGATTCTCCTGAGCCCAGAAGCCTTCCCTGACGAAGAGCTGGCCGCGGTGCTCCGGCTCCTGGTCGGGGATAAACAGGAATACCCGCCTAGTGCCTTCTCTCCTTTGTTCCTTCACAAGGACGGGGCGCAGGTCGCGGCCGCCATACGTACCTTTGACGGGCGTGGCCCGGTGCTGCCAGCGCCTCCCGCGGTCCCGGGGATGATGGTGCCGGTGAACGTGTCGTCAAGTGACTACTGCGAGGGAGAAGAAGAGGAGGAAGACGAGGAGCACGACTCGGAGGCGACTCCCGAGGAGACGGGGGAGGCCTCCCCCTTGTGCAAGGCTGACCTCCTCTGCATGATGCAGGACGACGACGATGATGACGATGATGACGATGCCCCCCTGGGGACGAAAGAGCCACTCGCGGCAGCAGGTCCCTCGCGAGCCAAGCCCAGCCTCCTGAGGGGGCCTCCGGCCGAGGTCCCGATGAAGAGCAGGTCGTCGCTGATCTCCCGAGAGGCTGCTTCTGCCCAGACGCTTCCTGGAGCTACCTCCAGCCCTTCTGCTGCATGTTCTTCCGCTCCTGGAGCCCTTGCGGCTCTCGGGCTTCAAGATCAACAAGAGGAACGTGGACTACACCGCGGTAGACGAGTAACTGTCTGTGCTCCATCTTGTCCTGGATTATGCTATTGATACTTGACGTTCTCCATCGATTGGCTCAGCTGCCGCCTGCGGCGAAGAAGAGGAAGGAGGATGGGGTGACGTTGTCTGGGGCCGAGCCATCTGTCGTGGCCGCACCTTCTTCCATGGGGAGGGGAGGCGACGACGTTCGCACCTCTCCTACCCGGTCATTCTCACGAGGCCCAGGAGGGCATCTTCATGAAGATTCAGCCCCCATGGCCCTGCTGGCTCCGGAGGTGCTGTTACCCGATGCTGCTACTGAGGTACCCAAGGTTCAGGAGCCCCCAATCTCCCAAACCATGGCTACGCTGCCGCCTCCTCCTTCTTCTGCGCTGTCGGTTCCACGTCCTTCTGCCTCCCCCGTTGTCTTGGAACGTGCCCACTCCGAGATGGCCCAGCTGTGAGAAGACCTCCAGGGCACAGATTCCCGTATGGTAGCCAGGCGTCTGGAGCTGGTTTCTGGCTGGCTTCACTCTGACGCCTCTGTCCGAGCGGCGCTAAGGCGGGTCGCGGCGTCCTTTGAGGAGGAGAAACATGCCGCCACCCAGGCCGCAGTTGCTCGCGAGGTGGCGCTGAAGGATGTCGCGACCGCCCAGGACCGCTGCAAGGCACTGGAGGCCGAGCTGAAGGATTTGCACGACAAGCACGCTGAAGAAGCTCGTGGCCGCCAGGCAGAGGAGAAGAGGATGAAGGCTCGGGAGGACGTTGTCAGGGATCGCGACGGGGAGCTGGCAGGGTTGGCGGAGGCACAGACCACTGAGCGCGGTTGGCTAGAAACGCTGGAGCAGAAGGTGAGGGCGGAGAAGGCTGAGCTCGACGCCAAGGCGAAGGCCCTGGCCAAGGACCGGGCGGCCTTCGCACTCCTCGAGGAGAGGTATCGCTTGGCGCTGAAGGCACTCTATGAGAAGGGCCTAGAGAAGCCGCTGGCTACCGACAAGGACGGCCCCGCCCAGCTGCTTCCTTACTTGGTCGAGGCGCTTGAGGAAGTCGTGAGCAGCATCGGCCTCATGGCAGAGGAAGAAGCTCGCGTCCTTTCTTCCACGGCACTGACGCGCGTCTTCAGCCACCTCCACCTCCGTGACCCTGACGCCAATCTTGACGAGCTGCTGGAGCCTATGGACGGTGAGTGCTACGCCGCTACTGCTGAAGCCGTGAAGGGCCAGGTGTAGTCCTTGCTGGGGAAGTTCCGCGCCTTCGCTCCTGCACCCATGGCAGGCGGTGCTGCTGATGCTGCGGCATAGGGTGGTGGTATAGGTGAAGGCAATACCACCACGAGAGTGGAGTCCCTGGCGGGCGACGGCGGTGTCCAAGGATGATTTAGTTGCGGTTTTTTCCTGCTTAATTCCTGCAATGTGCACCATGCCTCATGGAGGCGTTTAAACTTGCGTCTGGTATTGTGAAGACAATTATGGTTTGTAATATTTGCTTTGAGATTTTGCAGTTTTCTTCCTATTTGCTTTACGTTCTACATCGGTAGGTCCCGGCCCCGTGCATACCTCAGCCGCCATTGGCCCCAACCGGATCACCAGGACGGGACAAAGGAGTGAGGGGCTACGTGACCAGTTAGGCTCCTGAGTCTCGATGCTCATGAGTCCCCCTTGACATGCAAACAGCTTATAGGAAGGGAACATAGGGGTAGATCTAGCGTTCTACGTCAGTAGAGCCCAGCCCCGCACATAACTCAACCGCCGTTAGCCCCGACCGGATCACCAGGATGAGACCAAGGAGTGAGGGGCTACTGGCCAGTTAGGCTCTTGAGTCGTGATGCTCGGGAGTCCCCCTTGACGTTCAAATGACCTTCATACCTTGGCTTCGCTCGGGGAGGGGCACGTGACGACCAGGACCAGAGGACCTGGCTGGGTGGCGTACGCTCGGGCGTGACCCGGGCCCAGCCCCCTCGCGCAACACTCCCGAGGGGGCTCCCTGAGGTTGATACAGCCGTGGGGCCGCCCTCAGTTATTTATCACCAGCGCAGAGCATAGCGCTTCCGTATGTGTACGGGCATAGCCGCTCCTCGGTAGTGTCATCAGCCAGCACGGAGCATGGTGCTTCCACTTGTGCGTGGGAGGGGGGATCCGTGCTGCGGAGAGCCCCCGGGCCATGTACGGCCCTGCCCGGCTTGCACGGCTGGGCTAGACAAGGTGTATCTGGGCACTCATGAGCCAGGGCGGGACTCACGAGGCCCTACCTCAAGGCGGGTTATGCCCGGTCTTGGGTCTTTGACAACTGTGTGTTCCTGCGAGATGGTATAAATGCTCTACGTCCTCAGGTCCCGGCCCTCGAGCAAGCTCAGCCGTCGCTGGTATGCCTGTCGGATATCGGGTTCCGGCTAAACCCTTAAGGTTCGAACTCTGGGGTGCATGCGAAGATCTTCCCCCTACCGGTCCACGCCCAAACGCCTCGCTACGGACCTAGGCTATATGATGAGTAACACAAGGGACACGGGGTTTAAACTAGTTTGGGCCACCGTTGTGGTGTAATACCCTACTCTAGTTTGTGGTGTGGTGGATTGCCTCTGGGGCTGATAATGAATAGTACAAGGGAAGAACAGCCTCACGAGGGGTGTTCTTGTGTTGGTGTTCTGCTTGGGGAGAGTTCGATCGATTGATCATTCGTTGCCCCTCCTACTGTGGTGAATAGCCCTATTTATAGAGGCCCTGGTCCTCTTCCCAAATATTGAGCGGGAAGGAAGGCAACAACAGCCATTTTGAGGGGGAACATGTAGTACAAGTTATTCTGACTAAAGTTGGTCTTCGACTGCCAAAGGCACTGGCGATGATGCTGTCTTGGGCTCCACAGTGACATTTGTCCTGCCGCTCTGTTGGTCTTGGTCTTGTTGCACCGAAATGGTAATCTTTGCATGATGCCACGGTACTCCGTGCCTGTGCTTGCCCCCTTTGCACCGAAGAGGGAACAAGGACACTAGACAGGCCGGCGCCCACCTGGCACCCGCCTGGCCTCGATCGTCATGGCTTGCATCATGAGCACCTCGCGATGTACACCTGCCTTGATCTCTCCGCCTCCTCGCGAGCCTGCCTGGTGAGGCAGTTCCTGAGGAAGCCTTGCATCGTCTGCCCCGCGAGGCTTGGCCCCTCGCGAGTGTCTTGAGCTTGAGTTGATGAAGATGGACCGTACTGGGCCACTCCTTGAGCCACGCCGCAGGCCACAGGCAGGCAAGTCTGGGGACCCCCGTTCCCAGAACACCGACAGTAGCACCCGGGCCAAGGCGCGCTCGGACTTGGCTTAGCAGTGAAGCGAAAGGGCAAGTGCGGAGCGCCGCGGGCCCCAACAGCCTGCGGCCTTGGTCGCCGCGTGGCGGTTGATTGGCTGTGGGCGTCTCCGCTTCCCCATGCTGCCTCGGCAACTGCCAGATAGACAAAAGGTTGGCCCGGACTAGGCTTACCTTTTCTGCCCTCATTCACCTGGCTCCATATCCAGTTTCTTGCTCTTGCTCTCCTACTTCCAAAATTCCCAGATCCGCCTCATCCTTTCTCCCCCAGCGAGCAATGCTGCCACACAAGAATGCGTCCGAGGCTCCAGCGGCTTGGTACTCGCCGGCCCTGGATTCCCCCAACATGACGAAGATGAATCTCACCCTCACGCGCCTGATGATGGCGGCGCAAGGCAGCGAGATGGGGGAGACTGCGCTCCGACCTGGCTCCCCGCCCTGTCGGAGGACAAGGGGAGCACCTTATATCCCTTCTTCATGAGCGCTGTCATCGCCGGCCTGGTGCATCCCTACTCCAAGTTCTTCTATGTTGTCCTTCGCCATTACAGGCTGCAAGCTCTCCATCTCCACCCCAACTCTGTTCTTGTTCTGTCAATTTTGTCCTACTACTGTGAGGCGCACGTCGGCGTGATGCCTTCTGTGGCCTTGCTGCGCTACTTCTTCTTCCTCTGAGTCTCCAGCGTGCGTGCCTCTGCGTGCGCCGGCTTTGTTGCGTACTCCAAAGCCAACACAATCTCGAAGGCCGGGAAGTGGGCCGATGGCTTCCGGAGCAAGTGGGTCATGCTTGATGTTGGGTGCATCAACTCTCGGCTGGCGCTGCCCACGGGGCAGCCCCAGGTTGATGAGGCGTGGTCCCACGCGAAGCTTGATGAATGGCGGGCGAAGCTGGTGCTGGAGAAGATGAACGCCGACCTGAGGCCGAGCAACATGAAGACGGCAAAGCTGACCGAGGCCTCGCTCCTGAGGGAATTCTTGGCACACCGGGTGTCTCCTCTTCAGGCGCATTCACACCCGTTGTGGAGGCTTGGAGACGCGGACAGCAATCTCTGCCTGAGCTCGGAGGCCCTGGCTGATGAAGACCTGGTCGCGACTCTCCGCTTCCTGGTCAGAGAGGACGTGGCGAGCCTGGAGGGAGCTCCTGTCCCCCTGTTTCTTCACGACGACCGGGAACAGGTGGTTGACGCCATGCCCACCTTTTATGGGAACGGCCTGGTGCTGGCGGTGCCTCCTGAGGGTCAGGGGCGGCGGCGCCGGTGGAGCTGTCCTTTGATGATTCTAGCAAAGGCGAGGAGGAAGACGAGGAGGAAGAGGAGCGCGACTCGGAGGAGACCACTGAGGAGATGGGGGAGAACTCTCCTTGGCGCAGAGTCAACATCCTTCGTGACCTGCCGGACGACGATGAAGCTGACACCAGGCGAGGAGGGGAAGACCTGCCTGTGATCCCGAAGAAGGAGAGGTCGGGGCTGATCTACCGAGGGACTACTCCGGCCCCGGCGCTGCTGGAAGCCAGCTCCGGCCCTTCTGGTGTGCCCTCCTCTGCCCCTGGACCTCCCGAGGATGTGCCCCGCAAGAGGCTCTCAGGCTTTAGGCTCGGCAGGATGCCGCTGGAGCACACCGCGACCGACTTGTAAGTACTCAAACTCCGTTTTGCTCTTTTTTTTGTCGTCAGGGCTTAACACCCTCCATCGCTTGGGTAGGCCGCCGCCTACGGCGAAGAGGCTGAAGGGGGACACGGTGGCTTCGCTTGGGGTAGGTGAGGGAGTCCTGGATTAGGGGGTATCCAGACAGCCAGACTATATTCTTTGGACGGACTGTTGGACTATGAAGATACAAGATTGAAGACTTCGTCCCGTGTCTGGATGGGACTCTCCTTTGTGTGGAAGGCAAGCTTGGCGATTCGGATGATAGATCTCCATCTCTGTAACCAACTCTGTGTAACCCTAGCCCCCTCCGGTGTCTATATAAACCGGAGGGTTTACTCCATAGGACAAGGACAACAATCATAATCATAGGCTAGCTTCTAGGGTTTAGCCTCTACGATCTCATGGTAGATCAACTCTTGTAATACTCATATCATCAAGATCAATCAAGCAGGAAGTAGGGTATTACCTCCATCAAGAGGGCCCGAACCTGGGTAAACATCGTGTCCCCAGCCTCCTGTTACCATTAGCCTTAGACGCACAGTTCGGGACCCCCTACCCGAGATCCGCCGGTTCTGACACCGACATTGGTGCTTTCATTGAGAGTTCCTCTGTTTCGTTGCGACAAGGCTTAATGGCTCCTTCAATCATCAACAAGAATACGGTCCAGGGTGAGACTTTTCTCCCCGGACAGACTGTCATATTCGGTGGCTTCAGACTGTGGGCCAACTCGCTTGGCCATCTGGAGCAGATCAACAGCTATCAGGTCAGGTTTGGAAACTCGAACTACACGGCCGACATCTACAGAGACTTGATATTCGACGGATTCGGGCCAGCGTTAGGAGCACCGAACGGTCACAACGAGCACGACTTAGATCTACCGCCAGATAGTATTCAGGATATCGCACCTGCAGCAGCTCCAGACTTCAATCTGGAGCGGATCGCGCGATCCGAGGATGGGTGGATGGACCCCGCCACGGAGGTTGCACACTCATCGGCCTTAGAGCCGAACACAGCCTCCGCCTCTAAGGAAATCTATGTCATCGGACCCCCGAACTCGACTCCGGCCTCAGGGTCTAAACACGAGCGCCCATGCCCATCGAATCTGTTCGGGCACCAATCATGGAGTTCACGGCCGCGGATATCTTTCAGCAGTCACCCTTTGGTGATGTGCTAAACTCATTAAGGTATCTCTCTTTGTCAGGAGACTCTTGGTCTCACTATGTCCGGCTCATGTGGGAAGAGGATGACGAAGGAATTCGTCGCCCACCCACCACCCACTTAATTTCCATTGTCGATGACTTAACCGACGTGCTCGACTTTGACTCTGAAGACATCGACAGTATGGACGACGATGCAGGAGAAGAACAAGAACCACCGCTCATAGGGCACTGGACAGCCACCTCTTCACATGATATATATATGGTGGACACCCACAAAGAAAACAATCGCGATGAGGCAACAAATAATAACCCCTTAGGGAAGCAATCAAAACATGGGCGTCATCGGCGCCACTGTAAGCCTCGCCACAACAATACCGGCACAGGAGACAACAGCAATCCAGATGGTGCCGAAGACGAATACAATCCCGACCAGCCTAGCTTAGGGCAGGCCGAGCCGGGGGATAGGCAAGCTAGCCCAGATGAACAGGTAACGGACGGAGACTTGGAGGACGACAATTATATGCCTCTCTCCGAAGACGAAGTGAGCCCTGGTGTCAACGAACTTGTCGTGCTTGAGGATCCCGTCGAGCAGGAGTGCTTCAAGCGCCGGCTTACAGCCACTGCAAGAAGGCTTAAGAAGAAGAAGCAGCAGCTCCAAGCTGATCAAGATCTGCTAACAGACAGATGGACTGAGGTCCTGGAAGCCGAGGAATACGGACTCGAACGCCCAACCAGAAGTTACCCAAAGCGCAGGTTGCTACCTCAACTCGAGGAGGAGGCACTAAAGCCCAAGCACCAGCCTGCACCCTGCTGCCAACACACTACGGCCAGGGGCTACATGCAAGACCTGCGAAACGTACCAGGAAACAAAGCAGCATAGTCAAGATCGATCTACGGATTGTGGGGGCGCGCCACCATGCGTAAAGATAATCATCACGCCAGATACATCGAAAACAAGTCCAGCCGGGCCGAATACAACCAACCAGATTCATCTGAACTGCATCGTGATATAGCCCGGCACAGAGGCGCCGCACACCACCTATGCTTCACTGATAAAGTAGTGAATCATGAACTCCCAGAAGGGTTTAAACCCGTAAACATCGAATCATACAATGGCACAATAGACCCCGCGGTGTGGATTGAAGATTTCCTTCTCCACATTCACATGGCACGTCGTGATAACCTACATGCCATCAAGTATCTCCCCCTTAAGCTCAAAGGACCGGCTCAACATTGGCTGAACAGCCTACCGGCAAACTCCGTTGGCAGTTGGGAGAACCTGGAAGACGCGTTCCTTGACAAATTCCAGGGCACTTACGTGCGAACACCGGACGCTGATGACTTTAGTCACATAATCCAACAGCCTGGAGAGTCGGCCAGGAAATTCTGGACTCGGTTCCTAACTAAAAAGAACCAAATCATCGACTGTCCGGATGCCGAAGCCCTAGCATCCTTTAATTAAGCATAATGTCCGCGATGAATGGCTCGCCTGACACCTCGGCCAAGAGAAGCCAAAGTCCATGGCATCCCTCACGACACTCATGACCCTCTTTTGTGCGTGCGAAGATAGCTGGTTGGCCCGTAACAACAACACAACAAGCAATCCTGGCACATCAGAGGCCAGAGACAGCATCGGCAAACCTCGACGCAACAAACATAAGCGTCGCAAGCACAATGATGACACCCAAGATACGGCAGTCAATGCCGGATCCCGTGGCTCTCAGTCTGGTCAGCGGAAAAAGACACTTCAACAGAACAATTCGGGCCCATCCGGCATGGACCGCATACTTGACCGCCCATCTCAAATTCATGGTACCCCAGGAACGGCAACAAATCATACCAATAGAGAATGATGGGTCTTCAAACAAGCCGGCAGGTCAGGCGCCGAAAACAAGGAGAAGGGGCCTCCAAGCGATGAAGACAACGAGGAGCCCAGATCATCAAACAATAGATGGCAAAAGAAATTTCTTCCGCAAACCAAAACAGTGAACATGATAAACACCATCCACATCCCCAAATGGGAACGGACGTGGACTCTTCGGGACATCGACTCAACAAAGCAAGTCGCCCCGCCGTATAAATATATGGCCGATCATCTTTGATCGTATAGACCGTCCGGCCAATGTCAACCACAGCAATTCAGCCACACTTATCCTCGACCCAATAGTTTGCAACACTACAAAAAAAGACACATCTGTGACATTTTGGGCCGAAAGAAAAAAAATTATGTCATACATGTGACACTTCTATGACGATAATTGTGACAAAACCCAGTATCATCATAGATGTGGTGGGCTCCTACTTCTATGACAAAAAATCATGATAGAAAATGGGCTTTTCATCCTGGGCGGGCCGGAGACGCAGCTGCATGACATTCTTTGGGCCGTCCATGACAGAAAAAATCGTGGTAGAAGCGAGGGCGAGGAAAATTTTGGGGAGTTCCCGGTTACGGTGGGTGGTCGGGGGCCGAGCGATGCGTGTTTCTCTCATACATGTACGCGCGTGTGTGCGAGGCGTTGGCTCTAACTAAACCCGAGTGAGGCGTTGGGCTCTAACTGAACCCGAGCGATTGCACTGCAGGCTACGCATTACTGAACCCGAGCGATCAATCAATGGCTGTTAACTGAACCCGATCGAGCGATTCCTTTGCTACTGCTGCTAACAGAAGCCGATCGATGCTGCCTCTCTGGAGGAACAGTGAGCGTTGCGAGGGGGGGTTGGATGAACAGTGAGCGGTGGGATTAGATGAACAGGACCCGTGGTGTTGCCTCTGGATGAATAGGACCCATGGCGTTGCCTCTGGATGAACAGGACCCCGATCGATCGAGTCGGTTGGGGATGGATGAAGAGGACCCCGTGGAGGGCTGGATGAACAGGACAACCCCATGGAGGGCTGGATGAATAGGACAACCCCGTGGAGGGCTGGATGAACAGTAGATAGTGGAGGGGTGGATGAACAGTAGCCCGTGGAGGGGTGGTTGAATAGTAGCCCGTGAAGAGGGGTGGTTGAACAGTAGCCGGTGGAGTAGCGCACGGTGGAGGTTGGATGAACATGAGCCCGTGGATGAACAGTCGCAGGTGGAGGCTGGAGGAGGTCGACGGTGGATGAACAGTAGCCCGTGGAGGCTGGAGGAGGTCGATAGTGGAGATGAACAATATCCCCATGGAGTCCCATTTTGTGGTACGCCACACCCCTCCCGATGAACATGACCCTCGTTTCGACCGTAGCCCTCCAACACAAGTTCGTTTCGTCCGTTTTGCGGTATGCCACACCCCTCTCGATCAATAGGACCCCCGTTTCGACCGTAGGAGGTCCATTTCCTCCATTTTGCGGTACGCCAGACCCCTCCCGATTAACAAGATCCCGTTTCGAACGTGGCCGGTCAAACCAAGGCTAGTTCCTCCGTTCTGCCGTACGCCAGGCCTCATTTCCATCGCCTGTTCCATCCAAGCCCAACCGATGAACACGACGATGCATTCCGTTTCGACCCAGCCGGTTGGCTCTCCATGAACACAACAACGACGCTGTTTCTCCGTTCCGAGCCAGCCATGTACACGAGCCCTGGCCGTAAGTATGCTCGAGTAGGCATTCGAGAGCCTGCCCGTATGTCCAAGGAGTCAGGGGGGAAACATTTTTTTCACGAAGTACGGTGGCCCGTCCGGTGGGTCCCTGCTGTCAGGTGGAGGAATAATTATTTTGCGCATAATAAGGAGGCACTTCCTTGCTGCGGCTGTGGACCCAGCTGTCAGCCTCTCCACGTACAGTCCATGTCCGATGGAAGTCGTTCCTTGACTACGTTGACCACTCTGCGCCGAGAGCACCACGGTGGTGGATGACGGCGAGGCCTAGGAAGGGGACGACACGGAGCCGGGGAAGACGTGGCAGTGGATGCACACGCGGAGAGGAGGACGAGGGTTCACTGGTTCGGCTGCGGTGTGAGGCTACCGTCGTCGTAGAATAACAGGGGGTGTGGGTGAGTGGAGGGATGGCCTGGCCAGCGGTGGGAGTAGTAGGGGCGTTGAGGCCTCCGCGGCAGCATAGCCGGCCACGGGAGGCAGGAGGAGATGAGGTAGTCCTGGATAAGGGGGTATCCGGACATCCGGACTATATGCTTTGGCCGGACTATTGGACTATGAAGATACAAGATTGAAGACTTCGTCATGTGTCTGGATGGGACTCTCCTTGGTGTGGAAGGCAAGTTTGGCGATTCGGATGTAGATCTCCTTCTCTGTAAACCGACCCTGTGTAACCCTAGCCCCCTTCGGTGTCTATATAAACCAAAGGGTTTAATCCGTAGAAAACAACAATCACACCATAGGCTAGCTTCTAGGGTTTAGCCTCTCTGATCTCGTGGTAGATCAACTCTTGTAATACTCATATCATCAAGATCAATCAAGCAGGAAGTAGGGTATTACCTCCATCGAGAGGGCCCAAACCTGGGTAAACATCGTGTCCCCAGTCTCCTGTTACCATTCGCATTAGACGCACAGTTCGGGACCCCCTACCCGAGATCCGCCGGTTTTGACACCGACATTGATGCTTTCATTGAGAGTTCCTCTATGTCGTTGCTGTAAGGCTCGATGGCTTCTCCAACCTTCAACAACTCCATCCTGGGTGAGACTTTCCTCCCCGGACAGATTTTCGTGTTCGGCGGCTTCACACCGCGGGCCAATTCGGTTGGGCATCTGGAGCAGATCGACAGCTACGCCCCTGGCCATCAGGTCATGTTCGGAGACCTAAACTACACTGCCGACATTCGCGGAGACTTGATCTTCAACGTATTCGGGCCTATGTCAGGAGCACTGAACGATCACGACGTGCATGACTTAGATCTGCTGTCAGACAGTATTCGGAACATCGCACCTGCTATGGCTCCGGACTTCATTCCAGAGCTGGACGTGCCTTTCGAGGACGGGTGGATGGACCCCGCCCCGAAGGCCGCACACTCCTCGGCGTTGGAGCCAAACACAGACTCCTCTCCTGACGGAATCTGTATCTCTGGACCCCTGGACATGTCTCCGGCCGTATGTTCCGGATCATGCGCATCCGTGCCCATCGAATCTAACTGGGCTCCTGTTATGGAATTCACGCCGCGGATATCTTTTAGCACTCACCTTTCGGAGATGTGCTAGATTCATTAAGGTCTCTCTCTCTGTCAGGAGATTCTTGGCCGGACTATATCCGGCCGGTGTGGGATGCGGAGGACGAAGAAAATCGGAACCCACCCACCACCCACTTTGTAGCCATTGTTGATGACCTAACAGACATGCTTGAATTTGACCCCAATAACATCGACGGTATGGACGTTGACGCAGGGGACGATCTGGAACCACCGCCCACGGGGACCTGGACAGCCACTTCATCATATGAAGTGTATATGGTACACACACCTAAAGAAGACAATGGTGACAAAAAGGACACAACAGAGGATAGACCCCCCGGACAAAAGCAAAAACGACGGCGCAGGCACCGCTCTAAGTCTAGTCATAGTAAAAATAGCGATAACAACCCAAAAGAGGAGGACACTCCGGTTGACTCCAAAGGCAACAACGACCATAGGGACCTAGTGATGGAGAAGGATGAGCCAGGTCATGCCGAACACAGCCTGGAGCAGATGCCCGATCACAACGATCCAGAGGGCCGAACTCATCACGCTGCCTCCAAAGAGGAAGACAGCCCGGTGGACGATGCATTCATCATCCTGGAAAAACATTTCGAATAGGTTAACCTCCACAAAAAGCTCCTGGCCACGGCAAGGAGCCTGAAGAAGCAAAAGCAAAGGCTTAAAATCGTGCAGGATACGCTCAACCAAAGATGGAACAAAGTGTTGGACACCGAAGGAAAATGCGGTGAAGGTCGTCACACAAAGAGCTACCCAAAGCGCAAACTGCTACCCGAATTCGACGATGAAGCCGCAGCGCCTGTTCCACGAAAAACAATACGGCCACTCAGCCGGACCAACCACCTCACGGCCGCGATAGAGCAGCCACCGATACCGCACACGATTTATGAGAGCTCCTGGACAAAATTGCCAGTGCGGCCAGATCCATCTATGGGTCCAGGGGACGTGCTCTGATGCGGGATTATGGCCACCACAACAATCATACTGAATGAATACCAGTCTGGAATCAACACCGGGAGCAACAACAGCCGACAGCATGCCACAACACGGCTAGATACAGAGGGGCTGTGCACCCCCTGTGCTTCACCGATGAGGTGTTGGATCGCGAATTTCCACAAGGATTCAAACCCGTGAATATAGAGTCATACGACGGAACGACGGACCCTGGGGTCTGGATTGAAGATTTTATCCTTCATATACACATGGCTCGTGGGGATGACCTCCACGCCATCAAATACCTTCCCCTCAAGTTAAAAGGACCAGCTCGTCACTGGCTGAAAAGCCTCCCCGAAAACTCAATTGGTAGTTGGGAGGAACTTGAGGATGCTTTCAGGGCCAACTTCCAAGGAACCTATGTCCGGCCTCCGGACGCTGACGATTTAAGTCATATAACGCAATAGCCCGGAGAGTCAGCCCGCAAGCTTTGGAACAGATTCCTCACCAAGAAGAATCAAATTGTTGACTGTCCAGATGCCGAAGCCTTAGCAGCCTTCAAACATAGTATCCGAGACGAGTGGCTCGCCAGACACCTCGGCCAAGAAAAGCCGAGAATGATGGCAGCCTTAACAAGCCTTATGACCCGATTTTGTGCGGGCGAGGACAGCTGGTTGGCCCATAGAGGCACCAGCGACCCAGGCACATCTGAAATTCGAGATGGCAACGGGAAGCCACGGTGCACTAAGCACAAACGTCGGAATAACGATAGCCCGGACAACACGGCGGTTAACACCGGATTCAGTGGCTCTCGACCTGGTCAAGGAAAAAAGCCATTTAAGGGCAGTAAAGAGGGACCATCCGGCCTAAATAAAGTCCTGGACAGATTGTGCCAAATCCATGGCACTTCCAAAAAACCTGCAAATCATACCCATAGAGAATGTTGGGTCTTCAAGCAGGCCGGCAAATTAAACGCCGAACACAAGGAAAGGGACACACCAAGCGAAGACGAGGATGAGCCTCACCAGCCGAACACGGGGGGCCAGAAAAAATTCCCACCAGAAGTCAAAACAATGAACATGGTACACGCAACTCCCAAATTTAATCCCTGGGCGGCCTGCCCGATCACCTTTGATCATAGGGACTACCCGGCCAGTATCCGGCATGGAGGATCGGCTTCCTTGGTGCTCGACCCAATAATTGATGGATACCATCTCACTCGCGTCCTAATGGATGGCGGCAGTAGTCTTAACCTGATATATCAAGACACCATCCGCAGGATGGGGCTAGACCCCTTCCAGAATAAGCCAAAGTAGCGCCACCTTCAATGGAGTGATTCCAGGTGTCGTGGCCCACTGCTGGGGCTCCCTCGTATTAGAAGTGACATTCGGTTCTCCCGACAACTTCAGAAGCGAGAACTTACTCTTCAACATCGCTCCCTTCAGCAGCGATTATCATGCATTGCTCGGAAGAACGGCCTTCTCTTGCTTTAACGCAATACCGAAATACGTCTGCCTTAAACTTAAGATGCCCGGTCCACGTGGCATCAAAACCATTGTCGGAAAGACAGAGCAGTATGCGGCAGTGCCCGTTGCCGGACTCTAGGCGGCCTCTCCCACCGGAACGCATGAGCGGTCGTCAAGACCACGGACACGGCTAGACGAGTCCAGTGCACCATTTTTCACAATAGCTCGGATAAACCCGAGCTAGGTGATGTACATGTGTCCCCGTAAATAATACAAGGGGCTGCAAACATAACAAAGCCCACAATTCGGCTTGCCTCATTAATAGGAAAATATCTCAAACATCCATCGAGACTAACTAATTCTTCACGCTTACTCTCCTTTTTTCTCATGAGTTTTCGTTTTCACAGACAACACCCTTCCAGGATAAGGCACAACAGAGACAAAGGCGCAGACGTGCAGCAGGGCCCCGCTCAAATGTTTCTCTTTAGATTAAGCCCCTGTGTAAACCTTCTTTAGTGTCTTTTGTTGCTTGACATCCCATATGCATTTCATACACCCATAAGGGACACTGGCGTTATAGGCTTTTTCACCACGACAGATTGATGCACGTACCTAGAATTACAGGGTCAAGGGCGTTCTTCCGCCCAGTATATGTTATAAAATCCGAATACCCTCGGGAGTGTTCGGTGTCATGAGTTTGGCCTTATATGCATCAGCTCCGAATCATGTCTTTGGTCAAATGTTGGGTTAGCCCTGCTCCTGGGTTTGCTGCCTTACGTTCCGTTCTATCAGCTAAGGCGGCCAAAGGAGAACTACTGCGATTGTGCCCTGGTTATTCCGAATGAGCACCTCAGTAGAGAAAGCCAAAAACTGATTGTCATGATACAGCGAGAGACTGGTCAACCACTCGAGGACTCCCTGGAATCTATAGAATTCCACCGCATTAACGAAGGACCGGTTTTCTGGTCAAGTACGCGCACCGTATCCGGATGCACGCGGAAGTACGAGGGGCTACATAGTAGCCCCACCTTTCAACTCCTATGGCTAAGTGAAAGCGTTACAGCCATATAGTCCGGTTTCCTGGTTCGATGTGCGATCACCTCCTTAATGGACCAAGACGTTGGATCAAGTGTGTTACGCCTCTCGTTTCGAACACCCCCACACTATATGTGTGGGGGCTGAAGCCAACGACTGCTAACTTTCACGTTATATGCATACATTAATGGCCACACAGGAGACATCATAATACTTCTAGGCAAAAGTATGTAAAACGGCCTCTACATGTAACACATAATTGTTTACAACTCAGTGATTTGTGATACGTCTCCAACGTATCTATAATTTTTGATTGTTCCATGCTATTATATTACCTGTTTTGGATGTTTATGGGCTTTATTTTATACATTATTATCATTTTTGGGACTAACCTACTAACCGGAGTCCTAGCCGTATTGTTGTTTTTTTGTCTATTTCAGTATTTCGAAGGAAAGGAATATCAAACAGAGTCCAAACAGAATAAAACCTTCGGAAGCGTGATTTTTGGAACGAACGTGATCCAGAGGACTTGGAGTGCAAGTCAAGAAGCAGCCGAGGCGGCCACGAGAGGGTAGGGCGCCACCCCCCCCCCTATAGGGCACGCCCCCCTGTCTTGTGGGGCCCTCAAGCGGCCACCGACGTACTTCTTCCTCCTATGTAAGCCTACATACCCCGAAAACATCCAGGGAGCAACCGAAACACAATTTCCACCGCCGTAACCTTCTGTATCCGCGAGATCCCATCTTGGAGCCATCGCTGGCGTTCTGCCGGAGGGGGATTCCACCACGGAGGGCTTCTACAGCAACACCATAGCCCCTCCGATGAGTTGTGAGTAGTTTACCACAGACCTTCGGGTCCATAGTTATTAGCTAGTTGGCTTCTTCTCTCTTTTTGGATCTCAATACAATGTTCTCCCCCTCTCTTGTGGAGATCTATTCGATGTAATCTCTTTTTGCGGTGTGTTTGTCGAGATCCGATGAATTGTGGGTTTATGATCAAGTTTATCTATGGATAATAATTGAATCTTCTCTGAATTCTTTTATATGATTGAGTTATCTTTGCAAGTCTCTTTGAGTTATCGGTTTGGTTTGGCCTACTAGATTGATCTTTCTTGCCATGGGAGAAGTGCTTAGCTTTGGGTTCAATCTTGCGGTGTTCTTACCCAGTGACAGAAAGGGATGCAAGACACGTATTGTATTGTTGCCATCGAGGATAAAAAGATGGGGTTTATATCATATTGCTTGAGTTTATCCCTCTACATCATGTCATCTTGCTTAATGCGTTACTCTGTTCTTATGAACTTAATACTCTAGATGACTGCTGGATAGCGGTCGATGCGTGGAGTAATAGTAGTAGATGCAGGCAGGAGTCGGTCTACTTGTTGTGGACGTGATGCCTATATACATGATCATGCCTAGATAATGTCATAATTATTCGCTTTTCTATCAATTGCTCGACAGTAATTTGTTCACCCACCGTAATACTTATGCTCTCGAGAGAAGCCACTAGTGAAACCTATGGCCCCCGGGTCTATCTCTTATCATATTTGCTTCCAATCTACTTTTATTTGCATCTTTATTTTCTGCATCTATATTATAAAATACCAAAAATATATTTATCTTATCATATTATCTCTATCAGATCTCACTTTCGCAAGTGGCCGTGAAGGGATTGACAACCCCTTTGTCACGTTGGTTGCGAGTTCTTTGTTTGCTTGTGTAGGTTCGTGGGACTTGTTGAGAAGCCTCCTACTAGATTGATACCTTGGTTCTCAAAAACTGAGGGAAATACTTACGCTACTATGCTGCATCACCCTTTCCTCTTCAAGGAAAACCAACGCAAGCTCAAGACGTAGCAAGAAGGATTTCTGGCGCTGTTGCCAGGGAGGTCTTCGCTCAAGTCAAGACATACCAAGTACCCATCACAAACTCATCTCCCTCGCATTTACATTATTTGCCATTTGCCTCTCGTTTTCCTCTCCCCCACTTCAGCCTTGCCGTTTTATTCGCCCTCTCTTTCCCAATCTCCTCTCTTTTCTGCTTACCTTCTTCTTCTCCTCTCTTTTACGTTTGCCGTTTTATGTTTGCTTGTGTGCTTGTTTGTCCTCATGGCTTTGCCTACGAGTACCGACCTCCTTCTTAGGAGGTTCGAAGAGATTGAGTCAAATATTAGAAACTTTATGAATTTGCAATTTGAGCATAATAACTTCCTAAGAAAAGAGTTTAAAGAACAAAGAGATTTTTTGGGTCTTATGAATAAGGAGCTTGATGATATGAATAAAGAGTTCTTTTTGTGCAGTTCCACCAAAATCAACCAAATTCGCGCGTAGCTTGTATGATTTCACCCTTATATGTTGCAACGCCTTGAACTTATCGGCACCTCCTTTCTTGTGGTGGAAATGACTGATTCGATGTATTCATGAACATTTTGTGCAGTTTCCATTGAAATCAAGCTGATCACCCCTGTTTGTACAAATACAAAAACAGTGATTAGTATAAAGCAAACTGTACTATGAATTGACAGTTTAAATAGGCACCTACATGGTCCATGTAGAGCACACTTTTAGAAAAATGGAACTCACCAGAAAGAATCCTAGAACAACATTGTACTCGCGCATCATAGAAAAAAAAATGGAAATTTGTCAGTCCTTCTGAGCTGAAGTTAGTTTGGTCTTGTGGGGAGTAATGTAACCATCCTTCAACTGCTCCTTCTGATGAGAATCCTAGAACAACATTATACTCGCGCATCACAGCAAAAAATGGAGATTTGTCAGTCCTTCTGAGCTGAAGTTAGTTTGGTCTTGTGGGGAGTAATGTAACCATCCTTCAACTGCTCCTTCTGATGAGAAGATACACATGGCTTCTTCATCCTGGCATAATCGGAACTAGTCACTTCACGTACTCCATATTCTTCTTCAGAGGAAGATGATCCTATTCTGCAAAGACAAGAGGACAACTAAATGCTAGCATCCCTATTTGCTTGAAAAAAAGGAAAGGAAATATTTAAAACAACACAGATGAAGCACTTCTCAAGGACAATACCACTTTTTCATGACAGTATCTAAATAGTAGCACAACACCAATAGAGATGATAAAGCTCAATCATATGGATGAATTAGTGGGCGAGTACCAACCTTTGTCAGGAGGCTTATTGTGTAGAGCATAAACATCAAGCACTTCTCTGGAACCATCTGTTGATATCTACTGTGGTGGCCATGCTTACTATATACTCCTCGATTAGTTTAATGTTTCCAACATCTTTTTGTGCAGTTCCACTAAAATATATGGTATCTTCAAAGAAGATCCCTGTTTGCACAAGTAGAGATAATTACATATTACATTAAGAGTGTCATCAAATCAGTGGCAAAACAATTGCTCGTTCCAGCGATAGCAATAAATTAAGATGCAAAACTATATCATTACTTGTGTCATTACAGTTCCAGTGCTTCATTACAGCACCGGGAGCTGATTTTTGTTTTTCCGCTTATTCTTCCCCTTCATCACTTGGTTCAATAACAGACAAGCTTCACCTTCAATGTAAGATTTGGCATGTCAATTAGGGAGCACAAGTATAACACTAAACAATGACATTAATTTTCTGATGAAAGTGGCAAAATACAGGCCAACAGTTGTGAAATATCCTTATATTACCTCAGTGGGATATTACGGTGCACATACAGATTGGAAGTCTTGTCTCCATTTGTGCAGTTCACTAAAATCAAGCAACATTACCATACAAGTAGCACAACATATGAAAGCACATTAGAGAATCATGTGAAAGAAGGCTAGTAGTGACCTCTCATGATGTGGAATTCAAAAAACTCACAAGAAGAAGATCTGAACCAAATTTGCCAACACGGATAGGAAGTAAGATCTCCTCTTGTGCAGTTCCACTAAGATCAAGCAATCAAGTAACATTGTCGGTGTGACATTTTGGTTGAACTGCACAAAACACTCTTAAAACAAAAGTGTTATGTGCAGTGCAACAAAAGGTCACAATGGCAACGAGATCAAGTAGATAACCCTGTTTACACAGAGGTGCAAAGGAAACAACTAGTGGTCAATAACGGTGGATGACACAGAAGCCAACAAAAAGAAGCATCTACCTTATCTAGATGGGAAAGAAAGCAAGATAGTAGCATTTCTCAAACGGTGGCATTGATTAATATTAACATAGAGATTATATTAACAATAAAATTCGTTAAAAATGTAATTTGCTTTGGCCGAGGTTGGGTGTCTTCCCTACCTTGATTTTGTAAGTAATCTTTTATACCCGTATGCATACCATCATTTGCTGGCTCGCTGACTCTTTTTTTTGAGTAACTGCGGACTCTCGTTAGATGAAAAAAATCGTTCAAAAGATAAAAGGGCCACGCAGCCATGCTAATTGGGCCTATGGCATGCCCAGCAATGCATGCAGCCCCGCTATTTGGGCCTAATCCCCAGCCCACAGTGATAGCTGAGTGACGGCTACGACCAAACGGACGATGTGGCGGCGCCAGCTTCAGTCCGCCTGTGATGTTGCCTCCTGCCCGTCGTGCTCCTCCGATGCACTGGCTGCTCGGCACTTGCTTGCTAGCTGCTGCACGCTTACTAGATGAGCTACATTATTAGAGGGTGTTTGTTTACAGGGACATTTTTGTGTAGGGACTAAAAGAACTCTGTGTCTGTCCCATCTAAACCAAACAAGAGGGACTTTTAGGGACTAAAAGTGGGCATTTTTGGGACTAAAGAAAGAAGACCCCGAGGGAGTATTTTTGGGACTTTTTCCAACAGTTGCCCCTTCCAGGCATCACACCTTGTATCTATTAGTTCATTACTAGGGGTAACATGGTCTTTTAGCATGTCATTTAATAACCTCTAGTCCATGTTTGGTCCCTTAAACCAATCAGGTAGGGACTAGGGAGTTTTTAACCAAACAGGGCCTTAGATTAACAACAACTAAAGAATTGCACGGGACAGTGGATGCACCAGCACCCTGTGCATGCACACTCTGTTGCAACAAAGAACAAACAACCAAGGAGCATATTTGTGTTGGTCCTAGTTTTATTATCTTTAGACACCTTTCCCTATGTGAGCGCAGCAAATCTAGTCCTGCTCAAACTCTACAGCCTTGTCCCCCAAAATGAAAGATCAGTTCGTTACAGATGTGCGTACTGTGTTTGTCATTGATTTCCCTTTTCGAACAACGTAGGTGCTGGATAGCCAGTCTGTACTAGTACTTTCGCCCCTTCCTTTCCTCTTTGAACCACGTCCTAGATTTATGCGATACAACTTTCCCCACTACTTTCCCACACTCCTTTCCTCTTTGAACCACGTCCTAGATTCATGGTATACATGCAGCTAGAGCAATGCATGTGGAATAAGTAAATTATACCTTAAGGTTCTTGAGGCGTGGTTTGGTGGGCGATGGGACGACGGTGAAGAAGAAGGGGTCGTAGGCCCTCACGCACCGCCGCTGGGTGAAAGTGAACAGCTGTGCCGGTAGTGGATTCCCTCCCTCGCCGACGGCGACAACATTAAGCCTCCTTCCCTTCTCGACGGACGGATCCTGCCGGCTCTTTGAGCAGCAGTGAGGGGAGAGAGAGGCCAACGAAGTCTTGTTTAGATCTGGAGATGGTGAGAGAGTGTGAGGAGAGCAACTACAAGCGTTGAGGCTCCAGCGTGTATATATATACTAGAGAGAGAGCGTGAAGCGTGCAAACCATAGAAAACAAGCATTGAGTCTGCGGCTTATAGAGTACGTGATGAGGTGATTATATGGTCACTAAGAGATCGTATAGCTCCGTATCCATCCATTTTGACCAGTCAAAGAATCCTCCTGGCATAAATTATGCTCAAGTGTAGTTATCGAACCCGAGACCTCAAGTTTTTTTAGCGGAACCCGAGACCTCAAGTTTGATGAGCGAACAGGCTAACCAGCTACACAACCCTGCCGTTATGTTCAACGAGAGGAAAATAACCTTTTATACTTTCCTACATTCGTGCAACAAGCATGCCGTGTTTTTTTTGTGTGTGTGGGAATCATTGGGATTTAAATCATAATCGTGTCATGTGGCTTTGGTGGTAAGACTATCCACAGTGGTGTAGAAAATATGCAGCCGTAGTCACCTTACCTCTCTCCACATAATACGTTGGGTCCCACCAGTCAAAGGGTGAAACAAACAAATTAATAAGAAAAAATAAAAGCGCCAGCGGTGTATCTTACCTCACACATCTCGCTACTGCTCGGGAACACTATCCAATTGATCCCTCTGTTCGCTCACGTACTATTTTAAGTGAATCCTTATTATAACATGCACACAATTTTGGGCACTTGTATTCGACCTAAGTCAGTGTGCCATCGTATCTTCTACTTACTACTCCCTCCGTCTAGGTGTAATAAGTCAAGTTAGAAGGTGCAGCGGGACCAAGGTGCGTGCGTGTGTGTGTGTGCGTGTGTGTGTGTGTGTGTGTGTTTAACAGCATGTGTGTGATAGAGAGAGCGACATATCGACCAACTCCTACAGAGAGATGGTGTGTAGTGTACGATTTTAGCCACGAGAGTTGGTGCATCCTCTCGTTTCCGGGCGTGTCCGGTAGGCACAGGTGGACAGCTGCCATGCCCGCTCCTAACCAGCCTGGCCCACCCAAAGCCCCTCCATCGCCCACGCTTGCTTCCCGCCCGAAACGGTCAGTGCCGCTCCAAATAATTGGTGCCGCATTCATGCCCGGGTAGAGCGGACGCGACCTCTCACGGGCGCAAGAGTGATGGTTGCTTCGTCCGTCCGGCTTACTGCTAGGTCTATGTGATTTGACGGCTCATTTGTCTTTATTACTGAGGTGGTAGGACTGCTGGATGTCCCACGCTTTCGGCGAAAGGAGGTACTACTATATTACAATTTTCTCCAGTCTTACAGCGGAGGAGTGCAAGAGCAGTGAAAACACGCAGGCTCAGTGATTACATGGCCCACCTCACACTATCACCATATTTTCTGGACACTGTGCGACACCTAACTCTTTACATAGTACTCCCTCCATTCCTAAATACTACTAGATGAGTCCCCGCGCGTTGTCGCGGAACAACCGTATATCTCTCTGCGTAAAATTATCGATTTCATAGAACTAAAAAAACTCTATAACCGCATGACAAATGTGGTAGCCAAACTAAAAAAACTCCCATCATCATGAGATCATCCGACGTAAGGAAAAAAGATCAGCCAACTCCTACTGCATAATGGGATTATATTTTTCTTTTTGACATGTTAATGGGACTTAAAAGCTCACTTGCATGCATGCTACCGGTGCATGCTTGCGTGCAGACATGTTGATGTGATTTAAAACCCACTCACACGCATGCCATGGTATTTCTGCATGCTTGCATGTGGCTTACTGCGGAGCCTCTCAACGTCTAGATCAGAAGGCTATTATGGACTGATTTAGTTCATCTAATGGCTACATTAATTTTGATGATGTGGCTCAAGGAGAGGATAGTGAATTCCTAGTAGTGGGAGCTAGATATTACTAGTAGATAAGTCTTTGTAGAGATTCCACTAGGTGAACTACATACGGAACAAAATGAATGAATCTACACTTAAAATGCATCTATATACATCCGCGTGTGGTTCATGGTGAAATCTGTACAAAGACCTATATTTAGGAACGGAGGAAGTACTAGTATAGTACGTACTGTAATTTATCAGCGAGACAAATTTGTACAATGCTATGAAGCTTCCAGCTTCTATTACATGTATCTTACTTACAAGGTTGCCTGTTGCAACATTTCATCAAATACAAAGGAGACTAACATGCATGCTATTGCATCTCAATGATTGACAGATCATAGCAAATATGTACTCCCTCTGTTCCAAAATAAGTGTCTCAACTTTGTGCAAACTTTAGTACAAAGTTGTACTACTACTAAAGTTGACACTTATTTTGGAACAGAGGCAGCTAAAGAAAAAAACAATCCATGCAGTCCCTAGCCCTTGAACTGTGAACCCTAACCAGGCTTCAATTTACTGGCAATGTTCGAGCTTCCTAAGAAATGAAGTTTGCAACCTTTTGACCATCGGATCATTTTGTGATTTTTCACCAAAATCGAGATGAGCATCCCTGTGGCAAAGAAATTTTAGAAGCGTGATTAGAATAAGATTACTGGGACTAGTTGATGAGACATAAACTCATCACAAATACAGTACGTAGAAGCCAGTAGAGGTATGTGCGGGGCAAGGAAGTAGAGAAATATCCACATGGAGTGATGTGGGCAGCTGGAGCAGTGGTGCAAGCCGGCTGTAAAGGGAGTTGTACCTGAGGGACGTAGCTCAACCTTGAGGAGGGCGGCGGGAGGCGGCAACTGCCCACGCCGCGGCAGTGAGCAAGGGACGAAGGCAACCTCACCGGCTTTGTGAGAGAGAACGGCGGGGACCCCTAATCGGACGTGCCGACAATGGGTTTTCGCCGTCGGCGACGGCGACCGCATATACACTAAGCATCCACCCCTTCCCCTGGCGGACGTGATCCGCTAGGATGTTAGAGATGTGGCCACAGTCGTTTAGTGCAAGAGAGTGTGAAGAGAGCAACCCCCGCAAGAAACCGTGTAGGCTGGCCCGTCCTGACTATGTATATAGTGGAGCGATTTCCTTTTCTCTCCAAATGAACCTATCATATTGCATACGTGCCACTGAAGAAAAAAAACTTTATTTATAAATGACGCGACACCTACTACTCGTTCTCCTATAACCTTGCGCTTGGCATCTCCAAAATATTAACCTTGCGATTGGTTGTTCGCCTCTTCGGGAAGTCGAGCAATAATGGTAGTGCAGTATATATCGTTCTGGCTATATGAGACCGAATGAATTGCTGCATGTCGGGGCGAGGGAGAGTGCTACGTACGGAGCAAAATGAGTGAATCTACACTCTGAAATACGTCTGTGTACATCAGTGTTTGGAGTATGTACTAGTAGTTCATATTGAAATCTACTAAAGGACATATATATTCCAAACAATATGATATAATCTCTATAACGAAGGTAGTAGGGACGAGGAGTAAACGGAAGGAGTAGTAAATTTTTCTCCTCGTCCTCCGAGCCACCGCGCGCATGGGTGAGGGAGTGGGCGTAAGGCGGACAGTACTAAGCAAGCTTCACCTCATCCTGCGAGCCACCGCGCCCGTGGGCTGGAGAGATGGTGTACTAAGCAAGCTTCTCCTCATTCTGCGAGTTGATGGGACACATCAAAAGTACTCCAGTGCATAGAGCCTTGCCTCTAAGGTAGGCCCCACATGGTTTGCCTCTTTTTTTAACATAACGCGTCAAGTCGTCATTTGTTTGTTCACCCGTGGTAGATCCTCCCTCCACCAAGTGGACAACCAGTACACGTGCCAAATTACCACGTGGGCTGCCTTTTTGTCAGAAATGAGCTCCACCGTGTACCCGCGCGGGTATGGTTGGGAAAGAGACGGGAGTACGTGTGTCATGCATGCACCTCTCCTCTTCGTGCATGCCCCCCACCTACGTGGGTGTGTGTGAGAGATACAAACCGTGTTCGTGAGTGTTTTTTGTTTTTTTTGGGGGGGTTGATTTCGTGAATGTATTTGTGGGAATATGTGTCGATGACATCTCAAACAAAA
This sequence comes from Triticum dicoccoides, assembly GCF_002162155.2. Lineage (NCBI taxonomy): Eukaryota > Viridiplantae > Streptophyta > Magnoliopsida > Poales > Poaceae > Triticum > Triticum dicoccoides. The sequence goes on along the minus strand of NC_041387.1, from coordinate 83,436,559 downwards.
TTTGGCAAGCAATGTGTGTGAAATGGAGGCCTATCCATATCATATATAGAGGGTCGGGCAATCCACGAGAAGAGAGGGAGGGGTCACAGATATCGATAGAGTCGAAGAGAGGATCAAGTGGGTGGGTGCGAGATCGATGAAGAGAACCATCGAAATTGTGTGTGTGTGCAAGTCAAAGATATAGGGCGACTGACCTACCGGAACATCAGAGGGCACATGTCAAGTTTGTGTGTGGCAGGGAGACATGACTAGAGCGCTCGATGTATCGGTGTGTGTGGCGGGGTGGGGGGAGGGGTAGGCAGAGGCCTAACTATAGAGGTAGAACGACTCGTATATGTGTTGAAAAGGAGAGACCCAGCTATGTCTTGAGGGAGATCGGTCGACATCCATACATAACTGAAGGACGGGAAATGTGATGGGACAGTGAGAGAGAGGGAGGGAGAGGGAGGGAGAGGGGTAGAGTGTTCGATGGGTGATGGAGTTGCTACTCGAAGATGGTGAGAGAGGCCTACTAGACAAACTGAGGGTGGAACTGCAATGTTATCAATAAGAGTGGGGATGTGTTTCTGTGTGTGCCTGTGTGATAGATCTGTCGGGACGCATCCATGGATGATGAAGGGGAACCATGTGTTTGGTAAGCAAACCTAACTAGATTTGTAGATCAATTGTTGTTTGTCGGAGGAAGGGAGAGACATAACTAATGAGGTAGATCGATCAACGCGTGGGTAAAAATGAGTTATAAGGACCTAGCTAGCTATATGTATAGCGAGAGATCCGTCGGTGTATGTCCATTTTTTAGAGGTAAATAAGGCCGAGTGAGATGGATAGAGAGAGAGAATGGAGCTAGGAGGTGGTGTGAGAGGCCCAGCTACTAGCTAGATAGGGGGAGGAGTGTGCGGTTCTGAGATCGATGAAAAGAGGGGAGATAGTTTACACGTGTGTGTGTGATCGTATGAGAGACACGAGGCAAGGACACATAAAGGAGGAGATTGAAGGTGCATGTGTATGTTGTAGGTAGACATCACTCGAGAGGTTTATCGATCGGTGTGTGTCGGAAAGGAGTTGCGGAGACTCTGGGAGAACGGCCTAAAGAAAAAAAATGAATGTGCCCGGTGGATAGAATGCCGAGGGAGGGGGAGGGCAAGGAGGGCGATTGCATGCACGAGAGAAAGTTAGTGGTAGCTACAAAGGTTAGAGGATTGTGTGGGTGTAAGAGACTAACAAAGATCATAATTTGATATGAAAGTGGATTCATATATTTGAATAGGAGATCATAGTGTTTTAAACATATGCCTGCATGAATATAGCGGTGATACACGTGTTGTGCACATGTTATACCATAATGTGATAATGCATGGCGTTTGCAACTCACAGCTAAATGTCGAACAATCTAAACCATACTATACATCACACAATCTCACATTTTATTTGAATTTGTGGTAATGTGTGGTGTTTGCAACTCACATCTAAATACTTGTAGGCGTAGGGGGCGGGGCACCATCCATAATGTGATAAACACATTATACATCCGAGACATGGTTTAGATTATGAAGATCTAGATAGAGCTAGAAATGTAATGTGATTTGAAATCAACATAAAGTGGATTCAAAAAATCGAGTTCGAGTTCATATAGTACACATAGTTCGTATGTAACTCGACACTAATCATGTGGTGTGCTGTGAAGATAATACACAAACGAAGGTTTAACTTGACAATAAAGATGATTGTAGATCTTATTAAAACAGAGAAACAAATTCAAATGCTTTGACTTCACAACAATCATTATTGTAGATCTTATTCAAATAGAGAAACTCAAATTTAATTCATATTGAAGAGGTAGTATATACGTTTGGAATGCACTAAAACGTTCATTTGAGTAGTAGGTTGCATGCATTATACACGTAGCGAAATATTTTAATTGAACATAACATGAATTCAAAGTTTTGAATGACATTTGTAGTGGGCATTGATTTGGTACAGTACACGTTAGGCTTGTCCCGAAATTTCAACCCGCGGCTTGTTAGCCCGAAATATTAAAGATATATCTTTGTCTCGACGTGCTCCGACAACTCCCTCCATCTCAACCCGCGCCTTGCTATTCCGAAATTACAACGCGCATGAAAATTCCCACCTGCTGTGAAATCCCGACCCGTGAAATGCCCGTGGTAGCCCTGAACCGAAAGAACCGCCTCAAATCGGTGGGGGTACTTTCATAACTTACACCACATTTTGGACAAGCACGTCCCTAAGCCATGGTTCCCCACTGCCATCCCATCCGCCCACCCATTCGTACACCGAGGCCGCGAAAATCCACGACAAAGCCCCACACCCTGTTTCGTCCACCACCCAGCCGGAGCCTCTTCCCCGACGACGTCGTCCACAACAACACCTCGACGTCCCTCATCCACCATACCAGACGAGGATCCGTCATCGATATCGTGGTCCTGCCGGTTCAGCCACCCCGTCCTCCACCTCCAAGGAGCTGCACCGATGTTCCCCTCGTCTTTCGCTCCACCTCCATTCCCACACCTCCGTCTTCACCTGCACCACCAGAAGAGCATCATCATTACCATTTCCTCGGATGAAGGTTGTACACTAATCGCCGCATTTTATTCTTGATTCGATCTCACGGTCCTGCCGGCTGTCGGTCCCGAGCCAACACGGCGCGGCTCCATCCACGGCGGCGTCGCTGGCCACTTCGTCCACGGCGCCGCTCCCTCGGTGGTGACGTCCACATCAGTAGGAGTTGCTGCTGCTTTAGCTCTCGCTCGCGCTGCTGCTCTAATCTTGCTCTCGGTCCCCTGCCTGGTTTGCTCTTGCTATTGCTATTGCTCTTGCTCGCGCTGCTGCTCTCGCTCTTGCTATTGCTTGCGATGCTGCTCCAATTTAGCTACACTTCAGTCAACAGAATTGACTTTTGGGTCAGTCGATTTTCAGGTTGTGGGGGGGGGGCTCGCCTGGGTGAAGGAAGAATCAGCCACAGCGGGGAGGGGGCTCGTCGGAGAGGTACC
>NC_041387.1:83345887-83433041 GCF_002162155.2 Triticum dicoccoides | reverse complement strand
GTGGGGAGAGTTTTCGGGGCAGGCGGGCGGCGGGGGGGTGCTGTTTGGCCGGTGGTGGCTGGCGGTTCAGGGGGGTGGACGTTGAAGATGAACCGCAGGCCCTTGATTTCGTATCCAACGGCTGCAAAATCGACTGACCAGAGATGAAAAAGTCAGTCGACCGACGTGTAGCCTCACCTTGCTTGTACATTCAGTTTCGACAGCAAAATTCAGTTTTGACAGCAAAATTCAGTTTCGACAGTTAAGTTCAGTTTCGACAGTTAAGTTCAGTTTCGACAGTTAAATTTAGTTTCGACAGTTAAGTTCAGAGATGAGCGGCTGATGTATTTTACATCTAGCACTTTGTGGTTATGTATTTTACGTCATGTATTGGAGATGCTATTAGAATTCCACTCAGGTTAACATTGTCTCTCTTGTCCTGCTTCAGCCTCGGCGTCGTACAACTCATCGGAGCTGCTCCAACGACGAAACCCTCCATCACAGCGGAGCAGTACCTCGGGCTCCATCTCCAGACGCCTAAGATCTTCTACCCCTCCTCCAACAGCCAAGTCAGCCGGAGCATCCTCACCGGCCAGCCCAATCACGCTGAGATCGACATGGCTTCGCCAAACAGGTTGTGCACTTGTTGCATCTCTTTTTTACTCTACATGTTTTATATACTGTCCACTGAGCACTCACAGTAACGGGAAATACGATTATTTTATCCTACTATATGACAAGCAGTGAGGTACCAGTAAACTTATCTATCTGTGATGGACTATATTGAACGCCATCATTATTTATTTCTGCGCGCTTGAGCCATGCATTTGTCGATGGCCCTGGGAGTTCAGCTAGTAGGGTAGTGGCCTGGGTCCAAAGGAATAGAAGTAGCAAAAAAACATTTTTTTAGTGTAGGCTTTTCCTTTCTCAAGCCTGCCTACTAGAATCACCAGTGTTTGAAAGGAAAAGTGAATGAAAAACATAGGAATTGGGAAGTTTCCTATGGTACTACTATTCATGAATTTGGTTCAAAGGAATGGAGCAAAGGAAAACCGTAGGATTTGTTCCTTTAGTGTCTCCTTGAAAGAAAAAAACATAGGAATTTTAATTTTCACTTGTCCTCCTTTTCAAATTCCTATTCATGAAGCACAGGACTAAGAGATAGTAGCATAATAGCATTATAACCGTACATTTTATAGTGGTTTGACTTAATCTCACCAGGCTTCTTTGCATCCTGTGATCTTCCAATTGTTGTGAATCAAACACCCAGATTGGAAGAAATCCTGTGTTTTTAAATTCTCTCTTTTGCACGTGCATTCCTATCCTATTCTTGTCTATTTCCTATCCCTGCATTGTTGGAATCCTCCAATTCAAACGAGCCTTTACAGAATTACTTCTCTTACAGATAGTTGTCAAAGAAAACCTTGCGTGGTTTGTCCCGCTCCTGTTGCGCCGTCGTCCACCCCAGCTCAGCTGATCCAACGATAGAAGGGTCCAGCACAGCAGGGATCCGGCCTCCAGACTGTCTTTCGCCGCCTCAGATCTTCTTCGCCGCCGCCGGAAGCCATGAAAACTGCATTACCATCATCAACCGAGTAGACGACCTCGAGGACTTCACGGGTCCGCAAGAGAGGTCGCACTCTTTTGTGTCTCCTTACGTTATGCATCACTTAATATTACATGCTACTTTATCGTCCTTTTCACCGATTAGACTCCGAGTCAGGTCCAAACTAATGGTCAAACTTGAGTTTTTAAATGGTTGTGGGGTACATATCGGGGCCGCAATCAATAGTATCTATCTACTATCTAGTTAATCTCCGGTGTCTACTATGAGTTTCATGTTGGGTGGGAAACAAATAGTAAAGAAGCCATTATCTATATTTTTTAACTGAAGCCATTATTTGCCTGCTATCATTGGTTTTGGGTCTATCCACAGTTTGCTACCATCACTCTGGATTTGTGCAAGCACTCCTTACATAATCTCACTATGTTTTATTCCTATGCATGCCAGTTATTGTACACAATGGAACTGATCATGTAGAGAAAAAGAGACGAGCCTTGTGTGGCAATAAAATTTCATGCAGATGTCGTTCCATGCTGGGCGCAAAGGCAGCCCCCCTCCACCCATTTCGGATTGTAATCAAGAGGAAGATAACTGTTCTGAGGGGGATTCATAAGGAGAAGATCACTCCTATTTACCCCATGAAGTCTTCGTTCTAACTTGGCATGCTGGTAATATCATGCATATGGTGCCTTGCATAGCTTACTGTATACATTAAAGATGACATCTGCTTAGTTTAGACATGCTTTGTGTAAATGCCATATGTTTAGTTTCTTTATCGTATATGTGAATCATGCAATTCCATCTTGTTTAGCCAAGCATCATATATGTGAATTTTGCAATGCCACCCTGGTTAGCCAGTCATCTTATATGTGAATTATATCATGCCATAATTTTTTTTATTACGTGTTAAATTTGTCAACAATTTTAGTACATTCAATTACTCTTCCTGTGCATCAGCCATTCGACACGGTCATGGAAAAATCTGGAGTGGGAACAATGTCTTCAGAGCAGACAATGCTATCTGACGAAGCGCATGTCTTGCTGGTTACGGATAGCTCCTCAGAGGAGGATTTAGAGACAGATGACAAGTCATATCCCCCCCCCCCCCCGAGGTGCATGCTCTAACTTGGCAGGGTTATGTTGCTCATATCGTGCATATGGTATCTTGCATTGCTATGTCATTTGCTTAGTTTAGACATGCTTTTGTGTGAATGCCACCTGTTTAGTGTCTAATTACCATATATGTGAATTATGCAATGCCATCTTGTTGCAAGACATTATATATGTGAATTATGCAATGTTATCTTGTTGCAAGGCATTATGTATGTGAATTATGCAATGCCATGCTGTTTAGGCAAGCGTCATATATGTGAATTATATCATGCCCTCCTTTTTTTGTATTTCTCATTGCTTTTGTCGACAATGTTTGTATATTCAACTGCTCTCCCTGTGCATCAGCCATTTGAATTGGTGATGGAGAAATCTGGAATGAAAACAAGGTATTCAGAGCAGACAATGCTACCTACTGAAGCAGACATCTTGCTGGTTACAGAGAGATCCTCAGAGGAGGATTCAGAGACTGATGACCAGTCCTATTTCCCCCCTAAGGTCTATGATCAAACTTGGTATGGTTATATTGCCATGTCATGCATGTTGTCTTGCATTGCTTAGTTTTTACATCATATATGGATTGCCATATGCTTACTTGCTTACTATATACATCATATATTTGAATTATATCATGCCATCATGTTTACATAGTACATACACATCATCTATCTGAATTATGGCATGGCAACCCATTTAATAAAGACACCATATAGTTATATCATCTCATCCTGTTTAGTGTTTACAGTCATCATATTTTGAATTATGGCATTCTATCCGTGAATGTATGTGAATTATGGCATGCCAACCTATTTAATAAACACATTATATAGTTATATCATGTCATCCTGTTTACATAGTCATCATATTTTGAACTATGTCTTTCCATCATTTTTAGTTAGCCATCATAATGTGAAATTGTGTCATGCTATCGTGGTTAGTTAGCCATCATATATGTGAAATTGTGTCATGCTATCCTGTTTGGTTAGACAACATAAATATGAATTATTTCATGCCCTCTTTTATTCCCCACTATCCATTGCACCTGTCTATCATACAATATCTATACTTTCAATTACTTTTCTTGTTTATCAACCATTTGAATTGGAGAGGGTGATGGTAGTATCTTAGGGAGTAACAACATGTTCTTCAAAAAAGATAGTGCTACCAGTTGATGCAGATAGAACCATGGTTGTACTTGCCCAAGGACCAGATCCACCACACATAACCCAGACTCTCGTAGATTGTACCCCTACCCTGTTGGACAGAGAACCAGCTACACCCGTTCTAACCCCAACCCCGGCAGATAGTAACCCAGTTCCAGTTGACACAGCACCGTCTCCACCACAGAGCACCAAACACGAGCAGTTAGTAAGGGAACTGCAGTGCCCAAAGCACGAGGACCACCACTCTGAATCCCAACTCAATGCTTAAAGGAGAAGAAGACTTGTTCTCAGGTCAGGTTCTGTAGCTATGGTTCATACTCCTCTGCTCTTGCATTATTGTATTTACTCATACCAACTATTTTCAAATTCGAAGGATGGAATTGAAACTCCAATGGCGCAAAAGGTATGTTTCAAACCTGTTTCTTTAACTGGTTTGTTGTTGTAACGTGCTCTATGTTGATTTTAGTTTCAATTGAATAAACAGTTATGTTCTCATGTCATGCACATTAAAAGTGTTGTTATTGCTCTATAGTTTCCCACACTTATATTCTGTCTATTCTGCTTTGTCTTGAACAAATATTATTTAAACTGTGTCTCTATCTTGATTGGGCAACAAAAACTAGAATGATATAGACCATAAAGTGACCATGGTACATAGATATATGTTTGTTTCATGTTGTTATCCTATCCACTTTACTACTAAACTCATTTACCAAAATGAGTTTCATATACAAAATGGTAAACCTGTGATGTGTCTGCTTGTTTCTCTTTTGGAATGCGGACAAAATATTGGAGAATAGTACCGCGTTATGCAATGGTAAAGGAAGTAATGCAGATAAGGTTCAAGATAGTGAGACATCCCTGTTGATCTCCAAGAAAGCTGATAAAAACTATCTTAACTACAGTGATAGAACCCAAAAGTCATGTCTTGATGTAGTGTTCGAGTTACTGCCACTACTGCTGGCACAAGCTCTTCGAACTCGCTACCTGAATCAGTTCATCTTCTTGAGTCTCAACTTCAAGTTGAAAGACATCGATCAGACGTGCTATGATAGGAAGCTAAAGGACTGAGGAAGTCCCTGCAGAATTCAGATGCATATTTCCTGGTGCAACAACAAGCGCTGGAGCATTTAAGCGCCAAACAAGAGAAAGTTAATAAGCTTCCTAAGCATCTTGCCAGCATTATGGGTACCCAGGATATTTTTTCTTGAGATCTTCTGAAGTGGTTTCAGTTCTGGATTTGTTTTGCTGTGGTGTTTATTTGAGCTGGTCACCAACTTTGACAACCAGTGTATATGATATGCTGCTTTGTTCCTGATATTTGCATTGGTGGCGAACTTTGATGCCCAGTGGATGTAATATGTGTAATAGCCGTGATAGCCTAGCGTTAGTTGCTTGCTTATTTATTTCCTTGTTGTCTTGTTTATTTGTTTGCTTGTAGTCATTGCAGTTCTTTTTCCGCGGTTTGCTAGTGACTGCAATAACCTATTTTTTAAAACTAGGCCACAATAACCATGGCTAATATTTACTGTAGTGACACTGGGCCTCCTACGGGCCGTAGAAACAGTGGGCCTTCTACATGCCATAGATACAATGGGCCTTCTACGGGCCGTAGAAACAATGGGCCTTCTACGGGTCATGTCATCAATGGGCCTTATACGGGCCGTATGATCGATTGACCAAACATGGGCCAAACAGACCACATTATGGCCGTAAATGGGCTAGAGTTGGAATCGTCCGTTCATGGGCCGACCATAACGGGCCATTGTTAATAGGCCATATTTTATGTTGCTATGAAAACGGCCCAACGTATTAACGGACCACAAACGGGCCGACTGTAACCACGGGCTGAATCTGGCCCACAAGCAGAAAATGATAGTAACGGGCCGTAAGTAAACAAATGCTGGAAATGAGCCCAAAAATAAATGGGCTCTGCGAAGGCCGAAAGATAACATGGGCTGGAAATGGACCAACGGAATAACGGGCCGTTAATGGGTATAAAGTGGTACACTGTTCATTACGGGTCAGTTTCAGTAGGGGCCGTTAATGGGTGTAAAGTGATACACTGTTCATTACGGGCCAATTTCACGACGGGCCATTAATGGGCCAAGAGTTACAAAGGGCCTCATATGGGCCGAAAGACGTCATGGGCCATACATGGGCCAGAAGTGAAAACGGGGTGGAATCATATTGGATGGCCCAGATGACGCTACTGGGCCTAATTCGGATAGGGCGTAACAGACCTTGGGTTAGCGGGCTGTAAATGGGCTATATGTGAATGGGCCGTTAATAGGCTTTCCATGGGCCGGCCCGCCAGCTTTTGACCAAGTCAAACGGGCCGGCCTTTTCACATGAATGGGCCTCTGTTGGCCCATGCCACGTGTTGACGTATCATAGGCGCCTTCTGTCCAATGAGTGGATGACATCTGTCCCATCGATGAGCCGACACGTGTTTCCTCCAGCCAATGATGATTTTACACGTGGAAAATCCCCATTGGTCGGGGTTGTTAACGGGTTATCGGGTCCAAAACCCGACCCGATAGCTTAATGGTGTTCCGTTTCGGTGGATGCCACGTGTCGGTCACCCTTGATGAAAGCACTTCTGTGACGCGCGATTTATCATCATGAAAGTGGACACTTCCGTGATGATAATTTTGGTAATATCATGGAACACTTCTACAACAGCACAGGTATGACTATCTTAATTCTGCCATAAAATCGTCATGGATGTACATGCATGACAAAAAAACGCGACCTACTGTGACAAACACGTATCATCACGGAAGTGTATTTTTTTTGTAGTGCAGGTTCCACCTCACATGAGCCCCTATGGGCAGAGGCAGCAGTCCAAACTTGCTGCACCAGGACACAGTGCGCCAGATAGGTATTGATCGCTCGAGGATCAAACCCACCAAAACCATCCTTTAAAGGTGTCATACCAGGTGTGAAGGTCAGTTGTATAGGCTCCATCACTCTGGAGGTAGTTTTTGGATCAACAAACAATCACCATACCGAAGGGTTAGTCTTCAACATTGTCCCTCTATGTAGTAACTATTAGGCACTGCCGGGGCGAACCGCGTTCAGCGCGGTATCACACTATGCCTATGGCAAGCTTAAAATAGCAGGACCACATGACGTGATCGCAATTATGGGCAAGGCCGAACTCCACCTCGACGCTGAAGAGCATACCGCCACTTTAACGACAGAAGTAGCGAGTTGCGCCTTTTAATCAAACCTTGATTCAACAACCAAACTCCCGGACTTGACAAGGGAGTCCGAACTACTTCACGGCATGATGGTTTGGCTCAAGAAGGGCTCAATCAAACACTCCGGCATAAGTTGGGAAGGGCCACACCCCGCGGTTCAACCGCTCCGTGGCACACAAATGTCTCTAGCGTTTTTTTTTTGCAGGTTCGCTTTTGCGCAGAACAGGACTGGCGACATGGGATCAGCTCGGACATGCAAAGGGGGAATATTTAGAGATTCCCCCCGAAGACAATCCGGATATACCTCGGATTCGCAAACAGCTCCCTCCCGCCCGGTCCAAGCAGGTTACGCCGTCATACCTCCTTTTCTTTATAACATCAACTGTACTCATACGCATAGACGTATTACTCGAATACAACATGTAGATTTATATGACGCTTATCTGCTATCATTTCTCATTGACACCTTTCATCATAACGGCATCCGTATATCGTGTCATGCCTCAATACGCCAGGGGCTTCATTGTACCCACACTATGGCAACAAAGTCCGACCACCTTCTCGGTCGCTTGGCACCCGGAACTTATAGCATTATATGCATCAACTCCGAATCATGTCTTGGGTCAATAGTTGGGTTTACCCGGATCCCATGTTTTGGTACCTTACGTTCCGCTATATCTGCTAAGGTAGCGCTGGGAGAACTACTGCAATTGTATCCCAGTTCTTCCAGATGAGCAGCTCAGTAGAGAAAGCCGGAAACTGACTGTCATGATAGGGCGAGAGTTGGTCAGCTGTTCAAGAGGTTGTAAAATCTTTAAGGATTTATTCCGCATAATGCCATAACCAATGCAGTGTGCGATGGATCGGTCTTCCGATCAGGTGCTGATAGAGCCCCTCGTGCGGTCTTCCAAACACCAGGGGCTGCGCCTACCTTACTTAAACTCCTACGGCTAAGTGAGAGTGATAAAAGCCCTATAGTCTGATTGCCTGGTTCGATGTGCTGAACACCTCCTTCAAGGACCCAAAAATGGGATAAAGAGTGTTGAGGTTTATCTCGAACACCCCCGTACTTTCTACGTGGGGGTAGAAGCCGACGACTGGCCATCTCTCATGATTAATATATATAAAACGGCCGCACAGGAGGAAAATCTTTCACATAACAGGCAATACATAATAAAAGTGAATGCGTTCCGCCTTACAAAGGACAACATGACTGTCTTCATTGAAATACAATGTCTTTGGTACATTGCCCCGCCACAAGGCGGGCTCCTTTCAGGACACTATCATAATATAATTTGGGCTTGCGGTGCTCCTTACCCTCCGGCGGTCCCTCAGTCATCAACTTTTCAGCATCAAGCTTCCCCCAGTGCACCTTCGCCTGGGCGAATGCCATTCGTGCACCTTCTATACAGACCGACCACTTAATGACTTCGAGCCGAGGGCAAGCACTCACAATCCGCTTCACGAGCCCGAAGTAGCTGCTTGGAATTGGCTCGGCGGGCCATAGCCGGACAACTAAGTCCTTCATGGCTAGTTCGGACGCCTTGTGCAGTTCGATCAGCTGCTTCAGCTGATCGACAAATGGCACCGGATAATTCAGTGCCAAATACTACGACCAGAAGAGCTTTTCCGCAGTCTTCTTCTGCTCATCTCGAGAGAATTGAGCAGCGTCAGATATGCTGCATGGCAGCTCTGCAAACGCCCTTGGAGAAATAAGAATTCAATTTGCCACCTTGAATTTCTCCTGTCGCTACATAAAACTTTCTTTGAATAAGAAAAAGCCTTACCAGCCTCAATCCTCCTCGCTTCTTGAATGTCCTTCAGAGCACCTTGGGCTTCCTCCCGAGCATCATTTGCGGCTTGGAGAGCTTGGGCGAGTTCGGATTCTTTCCCTGATAAACTCTGCTCCAAAGTCTCGCTTTTGTTTACGGCCTCCTGGAGCTCTCGCTCGGCTTCAAGGACCCTGGCCTCGTGCTTCTCGCGAAGAGCCTGCTCCACGGCTGCCTTCTTTTCGGCTTCGGCCACAGCCTTCTTAAGTGCCTCAATTTCGGCATTCACCCCTAGAGCACACAATACAAATACCTTCATCAGGCACACCTACTCATTTGTGCTAAAATTAACAAGGTTTCGGCATACCTTGATTGTCCTCCAACTGCTTCTTCATTCGGCCAAGTTGTTCTTTAGCCTACTCTAGACTCTGCTTCAGTCCGGATACTTCCGTAGTATGAGATGCGGCAGTCGCTACAGACGCCGGTTTATAAAGGAAGAGATATATGTCATCAACTGAGTCTCCTGCGAACGGAAATTTGATCCTATGTCCGGTTCTTTCTTTCACCAGACAATGTATCAGGGGCTACTATCCATACTATGACAATCTTCAAAAGGTGATCAAAATACCTCAAAGCCTTTTATAAGGCAAATGCAGGATTCATTCAGTCCACTTTCAGCGGACCGAATCTTTTCAATCACCGCACACATAAGGGCGCGATGTTCATCCACGATGGAAGCACTCTTTAGCGCCGTCGATAAGCTGCTCTACACCTCTGGTTGGGCAGAGGTTGTCAGCAGAGCAGGCTCGACCCTCCAGTCAAGGGGGGCTGCCTACCTGATCCTGGAGCCTTAAAAGTCTCTAGGACTGTGTCCGGCTGTGGGCCAAGTCCAACATCGCCCCGCCGTCAACGCTCATGGGAGCCGTCGCTCCCGTATATCCGGCCCCTGAGGTATGCCCTCCCTGGTCTGGGTCCTTCTGGGACGACACTTTGGTGTCATGCCCAGCCTCCGGGGAAGGGGCCTTCGGAGGTGTCTCGCTCTCTAGGGCATCTGAGCTCAATGAATCCTCCGACGAGGACTGTTCGGTGCGAGACCTCACCAGGCTGCAAAAAGTGTGGCGCAATTAAAATATTATGCCTTAATGATCCTGGACGCATAGGCATGTTTGGATTTCGTGTACTCATGAGTTTACCAGGGGCTGGGCCCTGGGATCCCACTCCGAGCTGCTATCGGTAGCCGTGGTGGACGCCTCTGGAAGGGGGGTTTTCCCCCTCCTAGGCAATTCGGCCTCCAAGGATGAGGAGGCCGTCCTTTTCTTTCCTCCCCCCATGGGGGACTCATCTTCTTCCCCCTCCTCGTCCTCTTCGGAAGAAGGATGGGCGTTGGAGTCTTCGGATTTTGTGTTCGAAACACCGCCTGCGACGGAGGCCGCTCCTGGTCTCCTTGGCCTCTTTGTAGGCCTCTTTCTTTGGTGCTTTGTAAGGCGTTAGGACCAGCATCTTCGTCAAAAGTGGTCCGAACGGTTCTTTCGGCAGCGGGGCCGGACAGTGTATATGCCCCGCCTTCTTCGTCCATCCTAGGATAATTGTGGAAAGCACATTAAAGCATCTTCCTCGGGGTATGCCAACGAAACACATGGATGGACAAAACATAGTGATGACTTACCAGACTTGCGGGACGGGATAGTTGATACCCATGGTCCTCGGTGAAGTCCGGCCACGGTTTGCCAGACTTGAAGAGCACCTTCCAGATATCCTCGTGCGAGGAGTCATAGAGCCCCTGTAGGGTCTGGTGCTCGGCCGGTTCGTACTCCCACAAATTGTAGGCCCGGTGCTGACAAGGAAGAACCAGGCGAACTAACATCACTTGGACCACATTGACAAGCTTGATGTCCTTATCTACCATACCCTTGACGCACGCTTGGAGCACCAACAGTTCGTCGGACGAGAACCAGTTTAGGCCCTTCTTGGGCCAGGACGTAAGCTGCAGGGGGCTCCGGATCTGAATTCGGGAACAACGGCCCACTTTTTGCCGCGCGGCTCAGTGATGTAGAACCACTGCTCCTGCCACTCCTTGACGGAATCATTGAAGGTGCCTGTCGGCCATGTGACCTTGGTCATCTTGTTCACCATGGCGCCTCCACACTCGGCGTGCTCGCCGTTCACCACCTTGGGCTTCACATTGAAGATCTTCAGCCATAAGCCGAAGTGTGGCGATATACGGAGAAAGGCCTCACACGCGACGATAAACGTCGAGATGTTGAGGAAAGAATTAGGGGATAGATCATGAAAATCAATCCCGTAATAATACATGATGCCACGAATAAATGGGTGAAGGGGAAACCTGAGCCCGCGGACAAAATGAGGGAGGAACACAACCCTCTCGTGGAGCTCCGGAGTGATCTGTCCCGCCGTCGGAAGACGGTGGCCGATTTTCTTGGACAGGTACCCGGCCTCCCGAAGCTTTTTTATATCCTTCTCCTGGACAGTAGAGGCCATCCATTTGCCTCCTGCTCCGAATCCGGACATTATCGGAGAACCTCTTTTGGTGGAGAAGACGGACGCTTGGGCGCTAGGGCTCGAGCGAAAAGGAATGGACGAGCAGAAGGAGAAGGCGTGGGTGAAGAAGAAGAGGCCTTATCTCTTTATAGAGGCAATAAAACTTTGCGCCTACCCACTTGCCTGGTAGAACCTACTCGTTCCCCACTCACCTCGATTGGTGGTATGGTTGGGTTACCCACACCCGTATTAATGAGAGTCTCGTAATAGGGGGACACAACCTCTGCTTCAACAAGACGTGCCCAGAAAACCACCATGCAATATGCGCAGTAGCTGGTTGAGAAATGGTTCGGATAAGGACCGGGCCACAGTGTGATGGCAAGTTATGAAAAATTGTCAGCAGATTCGATTGCTTTCTACGGTGGTATGTGGAATTTTTTTTGCAGAGCCGGACACGCTCTTCGTGTTTGAAATTTACCTTGGAGTATTCGGAAATGGAACCCGCCTTGCAATGCCGAAGACAAACTGCATGCCGGACTCATCGTCATTGAAGCCTGGTTCAGGGGCTACTGAGGGAGTCCTGGATTAGTGGGTATCCGGACAGCCGGACTATATACTTTGGCCGGACTGTTGGACTATGAAGATACAAGATTGAAGACTTCATCCTGTGTCCGGATGGGAATATCCTTTGCATGGAAGGCAAGCTTGGCGATTCGGATGTTAGATCTCCATCTTTGTAACCGACTCTGTGTAACCCTAGCCCCCTCCGGTGTCTATATAAATCGGAGGGTTTAGTCCGTAGGACAAGGACAACAATCATAATCAAAGGCTAGCTTCTAGGGTTTAGCCTCTACAATCTCGTGGTAGATCAACTCTTGTAATACTCATATCATCAAGATCAATCAAGCGGGAAGTAGGGTATTACCTCCATCAAGAGGGCCCGAACCTGGGTAAACATCGTATCCCCAACCTCCTGTTACCATTAGACTTAGACGCACAGTTCGGGACCCCCTACCCGAGATTCGCCGGTTTTGACACCCACAGCAGGCTCGCCCACCGCGGCTGTGCCTTCGCCTGTGGGAAGGGAAGGCAGTGGAGGTCGCACCTCCCCCGCCCGATCGTCCTCGCGAGGCCAGGGCAGCATTCTGGCGGAGTGCTAGCCCCCATGGCTCCGCCGACTCCGAAGGTGCCTGCGCTTGATGTTGTTGCCGAGGTTGCCAAGGCTTCGGAAGTTCCGGCCTCCCAAGACATGATCATGTTGTCGTCTTCTCCTCCTGCTCCTCAGGTTCCTGAATCCTCTGCCTCCTCCGCGGCTTTGGACCGTGCTGCTGCTGAGTTGGGTCAGCTGCGAGAGGATCTCCAGGGTGCGAACGTCCGCGTGGTGGCCGGGCGCCTGGAGCTGATCTCTGGCTGGGCCCGTTCTGACGCCTCCGTCCGAGCGGCACTGAGCTAGGCTATGGTGGCTTCTGAGGAGGAGAAGCAAGCCGCCACCCAGGCCATGGCCGCCCGTGAGGCCGCACGGAAGGATGCTTCAATCGCCCAGGAATGTTGCGGGGCGCTGGAGCATGAGGTGCAGGACCTGCGCGACAGGCTCGCCAAAGAGGTCGGTGACCGCCAGGTGAAGGAGGAAGAGTTGAAGGCTCGGGAGGCCTCCATCGAGGATCGCGATGCCGAGCTATCCACTGATCACAGCCGACTAAAGACGCTGGAGTAGAAGCTGAAGGTGGAGAGGACTGAGCTGGACGCCAAGGCGAAGGTCTTGGCTGAGGACCGCGTGGCCTTCACAGACCTCGAGAAGAGAGCTCGCAAGGTGGTGAAGTCGCTTTACGACGGTGGCCTGGAGAAGCCGCTGGCTGGGGCTAAGGACGGCCCCGCCAAGCTGCTTCCCTACTTGGTCGAAGTGCTCGAGGAGGTCGTGAACGGCATCGGCCCCATGGCCGAGGTTGAAGCTCACATCCTTTCTTCTCTGGAGCTGACTCGGGTCCTCAGCCATGTCTACCTTCACGACCCCGATGCCAACCTTGACGATTTGCTGGAGCCTATGGACGACGAGCGCTCTGCTGCTGCTGCTAAGGCCGTGAATGGCCGACCGGAAGCCCTGCTGGGGAAGTTTCGCGCCTTCGCCACTGCGCCCAAGGCGGGTACTGCTGGTTCCACGGTCTCGGGAAGTGGAGCTGACAAGCGCAACACCTCCATGAAGGCGGGGCCCCTGGCGAATGATGGCTCTGCTCAAGGGTGATCTCCTCACGGCTTCTTTCCTGTTTCGACTCCTACAACATGCATCGTGCCTCGTGGAGGCTTTTAAACTTGTGTTTAGTACCGTGAGGACAGTTTATGGTTTGTAATATTTGCTTCTGAATTTGCGAGATTTTAGGGTTTCCTTCCTATTTGCTCCGTGTTCTACGTCGGCAGGGCCCGGCCCCGCGCATACCTGAACCGCCGTTAGTCCCGACCGGACCACCAGGACGGAACCAAGAAGTGAGGGGCTATGTGGCAAGTTAGGCTCCTGAGTCGCGATGCTCAGGAGTCCCCCTTGACGCGCAAATAGCAAACAGGGAGGGGTGTAGGAGCAGATATGTCGTCCTATGTTGGCAGGCCCGGCCCGGCGCATACCTCAACCACCGTTAGCCTTTCGGTACTAAGGAGTGAGGGGCTACGTGACCAGATAGGCTTCTGAGTCGCGAAGCTTAGGAGTCCCTCTTGACGCTCAAACGGTCTTCATACCTTGGCTCCGCCCGGGGAGAGGCGCACGACGACCAGGTCCTATGGACCTGGCTGGGTAGCATGCGCTCAGGCACGGCCCGGGTGCAGCCCCCATGTCCAGCCCCCTCACGTGGCGCTCCCGAGGGGAGGCGTTGCGATGAGGCCAGACACTGAGCTCTGGGCTTGCTGAGGTTGATACAACGGTGGTCTTCCCTCAGTTGTTCATCACCAGCGTGGAGCGTAGCGCTTCCGTATGTGTACGGGCATAGCCGCTCCTCGGCAGTGTCGTCAGCCAGCGCGGAGCATGGTGCTTCCACTGGTACGTGGGAGGGGGGCTCCCCTCCGGCAGGAGCCCCCGGGGCGTGTACAACCCCGCGCTAACACGTGGCCGGCACGGTAGGGCTAGACGAGCTGTATCTGGGCACCCGTGAGCCACCGCGGGACTCACGAGGCCTTACCTCAAGGCTGGTTACGCCTGGCTCTGGGCCATTTACGGTGGTACGTTCCTACAAGATGGTTAAACGCAAACACTCTACATCTTCAGGTCCCGGCCCTCAAGCGAGCTCAGCCGCCGCTGTTATGCCAGGTCGCGATGCCATGGACAAGGCCAGTAAGAGCTTGAAAGTGCAACTATCCCTAGGTGGTTTTCGTAATTCATAACAACATATAGCTCATTGAGCTAATGCTATTCCAAGACTATTATTTCAGGAAAGCTCAATGAATGGCATGGCATGGCATGGATGATGAAAGTGGATCCCTCAAAATACTAAAGACAAAGGATTGGCTCAAGCTCAAAAGCTCAAGAATCTTCATTTTATATTTTAGTGGTCCAAGATCACATTGAGTCTATAGGAAAAGCCAATACTATCAAGGAGGGATGAGGTGTTGCTTAATGAGCCTCTTGCTTCATGTGCTTAGTGACATGCTCCAAAACCCTCAGCTACATTCTCACATCCACAAATGACCTAAACCTAAAGCCAAAATCGGTCACACCGATTCTTGCTATCCGGCGCCACCGATTTCAAAAGTCATAGCCACTGCCACAAACCCTAAGCAAATCGGTCCTACCGATAGGGATCTCGGTCTCACCGAGATGGGATTGTAATCTCTCTATTTCCCTTTGTAACATTTTGGTCTAACCGAAGTGAGCGATCGGTCCCACCAAGATTGCAATGTAAACTCTCTGTTTCCCTTTTGTAACATTTCGGTCTCACCGAAAAGAGCAAATCGGTCCCACCGAGTTTACCTGACCAACTCTCTGCAAAGCTTATTACCAAAATCGGTCTCACCGAGTTTGTGTAATCGGTCTTACCGAGATTACGTTATGCCCTAACCCTAACCGAATCGGTCTCACCGAGTTGCATGCTAGTCCCACCGAAAATCCTAACGGTCACTAGGTTTACTAAATCGGTCCGACCGAGTCTGTTGAATCGGTCCCACCGAGTTTGGTAAATTGTGTGTAACGGTTAGATTTTGTGTGGAGGCTATATATACCCCTCCACCTCCTCTTCATTCGTGGAGAGAGCCATCAGACTAAACTTACACTTCCAACTTACCATTTCTGAGAGAGAACCACCTACTCATGTGTTGAGGCCAAGATATTCCATTCCTACCATATGAATCTTGATCTCTAGCCTTCCCCAAGTTGCTTTCCATTCAAATCTTCTTTCCACCAGATCCAAAACCTATGAAAGGGAGTTGAGTGTTGGGGAGACTATCATTTGAAGCACAAGAGCAAGGAGTTCATCATCAACGCACCATTTGTTACTTCTTGGAGAGTGGTGTCTCCTAGATTGGCTAGGTGTCACTTGGGAGCCTCCGGCAAGATTGTGGAGTTGAACCAAGGAGTTTGTAAGGGCAAGGAGATCGCGTACTTCGTGAAGATCTACCGCTAGTGAGGCAAGTCCTTCTTGGGTGACGGCCAGGGTGGGATAGACAAGGTTGCTTCTTCCTGGACCCTTCGTGGGTGGAGCCCTCCGTGGACTCGCTCAGCCGTTACCCTTCGTGGGTTGAAGTCTCCATCAACGTGGATGTACGGTAGCACCACCTATCGGAACCACACCAAAAACATCTGTGTCTCCAATTATGTTTGAATCCTCCAAACCCTTCCCTTTACTTTCTTGCAAGTTGCATGCTTTAATTTCCGCTGCCTATATACTCTTTGCATGCTTGCTTGATTTGTGTGATGATTGCTTGACTTGTCCTAAGATAGCTAAAATCAGCCAAACTCTAAAATTGGGAAAAGGTTAAGTTTTTAATTGGTCAAGTAGTCTAATCACCCCCCCTCTAGACATACTTCAAGGTCCTACAAGTGGTATCAGAGCTTTGGTCTCCATTTGCTTTGATTTCCATAGCTTTTGGTGGTCATAGCCTTGGTTTCACAACCTAGGAGAGTATGGCATCTAGCGAGGGAAATTATCACCGTAGAGGTCCTTACTTTGATGGTACTAATTTTGCTAGTTGGAAGCATAAGATGAAAATGCATATTCTCAGACATAACCCCGCCGGTTGGGCAATTATTTGTATTGGCTTGCAAGGTGAATTCTTTGATGGGAGAGAGCCGAACCGTGAAGCTAATGTGGAAGAATTGAAGATGCTGCAATACAACGCTCAAGCTTGTGATATCATCTTCAACGGGGATTGTGCCTCGAAGACTGCCAATGGAGTTGAGTGGGAAGAAGATCAATACCCCAAGACGAAGTTTGTTCCTCAACAAGAGAAGTATGATCCTACTTCCTTCAAGGGAACACAAGCACAAGATGATCTTCCACCACAAGACCACAAGAACAAAGGCAAGGACAAGCTTCAAGAAGAGATTGATGCATTTGAAGAAGCACCTAAGGCCTCGTTCAAGTGGGTTCCCAAGACTACATCAAGTTCTACTTCATCAAGTACAACTACAACTCCAAGGATTCCCATCAAGATGATGTGGATCCCGAAGAAGAAGAACTAGAGAGTTCTTGAGGGTGACTCCGCCAACATTCTTCACTCATATCATTATGGCAAGAACAAGTGCAATCAACTTCCACATCTTGCACTAGTTCAAGGAGTCACAAAGCCTCATGTTGGTAAGGCAAGGGACAAGGTAACCTAAAGATTTCATGGACATCATCTTGTGTGTGTGCATCACTCTATGTCTATGGATATTCTTGTTTGTTCCTTGTGGGATTAACCCATGTAGGGAAGTTGAAAGTGCAACTCACTCCAAAGGATTGCTCCAAATGATCTACATCAACATTGAGCATCCACATCTTCAACACCTACATGAAGTCATCATCGACAAAACCCAAGGTTAGTTCATCCCTCTAAGGGGGATCTCACATCTAGGGGGAGCTTAACTCTAAGAATTGAGTCAAAGCAACTCTAATGGTGTGAACACATCAATGCATTATGTAAAAGTGGTAACCCCACTTGAGCTTAAACGATGAGTATGACCTATGATCAAATGTTTATCATTTGACTCCTAAGTCAATATACTCATATATAGATGACCTAGTCATCGCCAATTGTTTGATAGATGCTAGAATTAGTTGTGCATGCTTTGCCACTTATTTCATTTGCCATCTTATTGTGTGAGCATGTTGGTGCATATTTTACTCATTCAAGGACATCCACTTGTTGTTTTGATTGTTTGGTTCTTTTTCTTTTTGACCAAGTGGATGGACAAGAATGCCTAAGAACCTTCTCTAGCTATCTATGCTTTTCTCGTCTCAAACTCTATTCATGCTACATCACAAAATTTGATCAAGTCAGATTCGAACCACTCTGTGTGAGGAGCACTCGGAGTCCCCGATTCGTCATAGACTTAAACTTCCAAAACTTCTTTGTAATTTTTGGTGTGACCAATTCCTCCATTTCGGTCCTACCGATATCATTAAGTCGATCTAAGTTTTCGATCTTGGTGCAACCGATTTGAACTTTTCGGTCACACCGACAGGGTCGGGCTATATATAGTCACGGGCAAAAATTTGGAAATTTCTCCGAACCCCTTCGCCCTCGCAATAGCTCGCTCTGCATCCAAGGTCTCCGGATCGTCTCCTCGTCGCCAGCCGCCTCCTGTCACTGGTCTCCGCCGCCGTCAACGGAATTCAACCCCGCCGTTGCCACCATAGCGAGTTCATCGCCGAGCTAGGGTATGGACTCGATCACTGTGCTATCCTCATCCGATTCCTAGCACATCGTGTTCTTATTGATTCTTGCCACGATTGAAACACTCCTATCCAGTCAATGCAATCCGTAGATTAGATGAGATTCAAAATTTTAGGGTTAGGTTTCCGCCGAAACCATCTCATACCCATCGAGTTGAATAACTCGGTCCCACCGATTTGGCTTATGCCATTGCACTAGTAACTCTCGGTCTGACCGAGAATTGCTAATCGGTGAGACCAATTTTAGATCTTTGTGAAACCCTAGCAGTCTCGGTGCCACCGAACTGTGACTCGGTCCAACCGAGTTCATCAGTTTAGGTTCCAAAACTGCTTCGGTATCATCGAGTTTGAAAATCGGTTGATCCGAAATGCTTTCTGTGGAAAACTAAAACTGAATTTTTGAATCATTCTTTTGCAAAAATCTCTGGATTTTGTGATGCTCATCCACTCTATCTCATCTATAACTCTTCACAGGGTCAGCAGTCAGTGTTTGCAACATGTCAGACCAGAGTGACAGCCAGAACAGGTCAGAAGAGCAGATGCACATGAGTGAGGGCACTAGTCCCTCAAGCACTTTAGATGAAGGCAGCAGAAGCACTCCTAGCAATCTGCCTAAGGCTGCTACCAGGCAAAGGAAGAAGAGAACCTCAGACTCTGAAGATGAGGATTATAGAGCTGAAGAAGATGAGACTACTTCCAAGAAAGTAGTGCTCGAAAAGGAGTATGGCTCAGCACATAGCACAAAGCCTGGACTGAATAAGAAGGTTCCTGCCAAGAGGACACCAATGCCCAAGGTCAGAAGGTCCACTCAAGTGCCTGCAGCAACTAAACCCAAAGAGGCACCTGCAAAGAAAGTCACATCTTCCAAACCCAAGAAAGTTCCCACTGGTGAAACTATGAAGTTTACCATTGAATCAGAGGATGAAGGTGCTCAGGATAAGAAGAAGAAGAGAGCCAGAACCACAACTGCCCAGGTTCTTGGAAAGCCCTCAATGAGGAGAGACTCTGAAGAGGAAGAAGAGGTTGCTGCACCAGCACCCAAGGCACCAAAGCTTATGGGTGATGCTATTAGATCAGGGGCTGCAACATCTAAGCCCAAGGAAGCACCCAAAGCTGCCCCCAAGGCCAAGACTGCACCAAAGAGGAATACCAGAAGTATTCCAGCTGCTGAGAAGAACAAGGCTCCAGTGCCTAAGGTTGCTGAGGAAGAAGATGAAGAACGACAGGTCCTAAGGAAGCTCAAGCCCAAGATACCAGACCACAATGATGCCCATCCTGTGGCTGAGGACATGAACATCAGAAGAGACTTAGGGTTGAGGCTATGGAGGCTGACAGATCCATATGCCACAAGGAGAAGAACTATTGTTGATTAAAGGTTCCATACAAAGGAACAGCAGGACTTCTATGAGACAATCTTGTTGGACAAGAAGCCCATAGTATGTGATATGAGATGGGTCGACTGGACCTACATGAAGGAAAATGAAGAGCACTATCCTGGAGTGCAAGACAGTTTTGTTGCTTGTGGAGTTGCAGATTATGTTGGGCAAAAGTTCACCAACTGGAATGATGAACTTATCATGCAATTCTACTCCACATCACACTTCTATCCAGATGGAAGGATAGTTTGGATGTCTGAAGGTACAAGGTACCAGTCCACTGTTGAGGAATGGGCAAGACTGATCAATGCCCCAAAGGAAAATGATGATGACCTGGATATATATGCCAAGAAGAAGATGGACCAAAATTCCATGGCACACATGTACAAGGAGATTCCAGACAAAGCTGTTGAGACACATAAGTTTGGGTCAGTCCACTTCCTTCTATCAGGGCTGCCAACTATCAACTGCATCCTAAGGTACACTCTATTGCCTAAGTCTGGTGACCACAACATGATTAGAGGGCATGCAATCAACATGTTCCATTTATTGGATGTGCCTCAAAAATTCAAGGTCATGAGCCTTATGATTGAAACCATTAAGAGGACTGCAGCAGATCAGAAGAGGAGTTGTGGATATGTCCCTCAGATTCAGGAGTTGATTGACTCAAAGATGGGAACAGGCAAATATCTATTGGATAAGGAACATTTTCCACTTTATCTAGACTTTGAGGACAATGAGGTTGTCATGAATGAGAATGATCCATCATCAATTCAAGCTCAAGAGAAGAAGGAGAAGGCAAGGAAGGAGAAGGCTGCCAAGATGCCAACTCAAGAGGAGGCATCTGAGTATTTCTTGAAGAACAAGCAAGAGCATCTTGGTTACTTAATAGCATCAACATTGAGGATTGAGAAGGGATTGGCCACCCTCACTCAGAATCAGGAGAGCTTGGAAAGAATCATGAAACTCAAATTTCATGATCTTGATGTCAAAGTAACTGAGATTCAGTCTGTTGTGGAGCAGCTGCAGGATGACATGTAGGAGAGGCAGGGCAAGACTACCACAAATGTGTTTGCCAGAGTGCCTAGAGCCCAGAGGTCAGCTACAGTGCCTGTCACAGACACCAGAGCCACATCATCTGCACCAGCTACAGCTCCTACAGCTCCAGTGCAACCACCTCCAGCATCAACTCCAGCACCCTCTACTTCAACTGAAGCCTTCCTTCTTGGAGTTATCCGGACACCACCACCTGAAGATCAAGCCTGAGAGTCGATCTAGCACTATGCATTTTCTATGAACTTTTTGGTAACTTGTTGCCAAAGGGGGAGAAAAATGTATAGACCATAGGCTTCGAGAGAGAGTGTGTTGCTTTTGTTCTCTCTTGCTTTGATTTGGTGGTTAAACTTATTTGCTTTTGAGTGCTTGAGATACTATGTTGTTTTTGTGAGACATTGATGATCATGTGTTTGATCATAAGCTACACTTATGCATGTTTGTTGATATTATCTTATCTATCCTATGTGATCATTCACTTTGCTTGGTGATGAGTGCATGTATTCAATCTTTATCATTTTGAGCGCTCCACCAAGATGTATGTGACATGGAAGAGTAACCCATGAGCCAAATTCCTTGTGCATTTGCAGTCCAAAGCAAATCTTAAACTATGCATAAATTTAGGGGGAGCTCTTGCTTATCACACACTTCTCAAAGCGACGATGTTTTTAAATCTTATTATGATCTATATGTTGTCATCAATTACCAAAAAGGGGGAGATTGAAAGTGCAAATATCCCTAGGTGGTTTTGGTAATTCATAACAACATATAGCTCATTGAGCTAATGCTATTCCAAGACTATTATTTCAGGAAAGCTCAATGAATGGCATGGTATGGCATGGATGATGAAAGTGGATCCCTCAAAATACTAAGGACAAAGGATTGGCTCAAGCTCAAAAGCTCAAGACTCTTCATTTTATATTTTAGTGGTCCAAGATCACATTGAGTCTATAGGAAAAGCCAATACTATCAAGGAGGGATGAGGTGTTGCTTAATGAGCCTCTTGCTTCATATGCTTAGTGATATGCTCCAAAACCCTCACCTACTTTCTCACATCCACAAATGACCTAAACCTAAAGCCAAAATCGGTCACACCGATTCTTCCTATCCGGCGCCACCGGTTTCAAAAGTCATAGCCACTGCTACAAACCCTATGCAAATCGGTCTTACCGATAGGGATCTCGGTCTCACCGAGATGGGATTGTAATCTCTCTGTTTCCCTTCGTAACGTTTCGGTCTAACCGAAGTGAGCGATCGGTCCCATCGAGATTGCAATGTAAACTCTCTGTTTCCCTTTGGTAACATTTCAGTCTCACCAAAAAGAGCAAATCGGTCCCATCGAGTTTACCTGACCAACTCTCTGGAAAGCTTATTACCAAAATTGGTCTCACCGAGTTTGTGTAATCGATCTTACCGAGATTACGTTATGCCCTAACCCTAACCGAATCGGTCTCACCGAGTTGCATGTCAGTCCCACCGAAAATCCTAACGGTCACTAGCTTTACTAAATCGGTCCGACCGAGTCTGTTGAATCGGTCCCACCGAGTTTGGTAAATTGTGTGTAACGGTTAGATTTTGTGTGGAGGCTATATATACCCCTCCACCTCCTCTTCATTCGTGGAGAGAGCCATCAGACTAAACCTACACTTCCAACTTACCATTTCTGAGAGAGAACCACCTACTCATGTGTTGAGGCCAAGATATTCCATTCCTACCATATGAATCTTTATCTCTAACCTTCCCCAAGTTGCTTTCCACTCAAATCTTCTTTCCACCAGATCCAAAACCTATGAGAGAGAGTTGAGTGTTGGGGAGACTATCATTTAAAGGACAAGAGCAAGGAGTTCATCATCAACGCACTATTTGTTACTTCTTGGAGAGTGGTGTCTCCTAGATTGGCTAGGTGTCACTTGGGAGCCTCCGACAAGATTGTGGAGTTGAACCAAGGAGTTTGTAAGGGCAAGGAGATCGCCTACTTCGTGAAGATCTACCGCTAGTGAGGCAAGTCCTTCATGGGCGAGGGCAATGGTGGGATAGACAAGGTTGCTTCTTCGTGGACCCTTCGTGGGTGGAGCCCTCCGTGGACTCGCGCAGCCGTTACCCTTCGTGGGTTGAAGTCTCCATCAACGTGGATGTACGATAGCACCACCTATCGGAACCACGCCAAAAACATCTGTGTCTCCAATTGCGTTTGAATCCTCCAAACCCTTCCCTTTACTTTCTTGCAAGTTGCATGCTTTAATTTTCGCTGCCTATATACTCTTTGCATGCTTGCTTGATTTGCGTGATGATTGCTTGACTTATCCTAAGATAGCTAAAATCAGCCAAACTCTAAAATTGGGAAAAGGTTAAGTTTTTAATTGGTCAAGTAGTCTAATCACCCCCCTCTAGACATACTTCAAGGTCCTACAGATCTCCTGAGTCGCGATGCTCAGGCGCCCCCCTTTCAACGTGCAAGCAATTTACATGAGGGATAAAAAGGCCTGTGATAGGCGGCAGACGATAATCATAGGCAGGTCAAATATGCAAGGCGAATCAGCTTAGCTAAAAGTAGGAGAGGTACATGCCACTGGGTCAGGACCGAGCGGCTTGGGGATGATGCAGCCCGAGGGGCACCCCCAGCAAGGTAAACTAAAGACATAAGCAAAAGGGATACATGCCGCAGGGACTAGCCCACGCAGCCTGGGAATGGTGCAGCCCTGGGGGCGCTCCCAGCTGAAATGAAACTCGAAAGATGTCACCTGATATCATTGCGGAGCGGGTGTTGAAGCAGCTGACGATGCGCGGTGAAGAAGCCGATCCTCATGAGCCATCGGAGCCCTGAGCCTCGGGAGGCTCTGGGGGTCCAAGCGGCTCCTCAAGGTCCATCTCCATTTCTGCCAGGAAGGCGTGGTGCCTGGCCTCCTGAGCTTCCAGAATGCTATGCATGAGACGCTGGTGGGCTGCAGCGGCGTTCGGCAGGCCAAAAGGCATGCGAACGTAGTTGTGCGGTGGACCCTCGCAACGTCCCACGCGCGAAGGCCAGAAACGCTCCTGAGACGCGACTCGGCTGAGCCCTGGTTAGTCAATGTAGATGCGCAGCCCGCCATCCTTGCCTAGATGGGGGGCTACGCGGGGCAGGCGTCGATCGCCTCGCATGGCTCTTGATTCCTGTAGCTCCTGAGTGACCTTGGTGATGAACTCCCAGGGTTGGGCCTTCCTGGCCCCATGCCTTCCTGAGGGAAACGTGCCGTGAAGCACGCCTCCAAGTGGTGCCCGAGCGCCTCCCTCGTGGCCACGGCAAGGTTTGAGGCCCACTAGGAGAGAGCCCCCGAGCCTTGCCCGAGGAGGGCGCCGGGTGTGCCTTCCTATGCGATGGAGGGAGGCACCCCTGGCACGGGCGCAGATCTTGACACGGCGCCTCGGGAGACGCCTGCCTCCTAAGGCCTTAAGCTGGGCGACGTCTTCTTCTTCTTAGGAACCGCCTCGGGAAGGTTCCCACTCCTGCTGTCTAGGTCCTTAACTGAAGCATCTTGGAAAGCACGCTCGAGAGAGCACACCGCATCTTTCTCTTCGCAGGGGACTGTGATGACTCCGTGCACTTCCCGGCATCTTGAGGACATTGTAACCATGGTGGGTCACCGCCATGAACTTGGCCAGGGCTGGATACCCGAGGATGGCGTTGTACGGCAGGAGAATGTGGGCAACATCGAAGTCAATGAGCTCGGTATGGTAGTACTTGCGCTGCCCGAAGGTGACAGGGAGGCGAACCTGCCCTATCGGGGTGGTGGAACCATCAGTGACTCCTGAGAAAGGCTTGGTTGGCTAAAGCTGATCATATGGCACTTGGATATTGTTGAACGTCTCAACGGACAGAATGTTGAGTCCTGCGCCGCCATCGATGAGGGTCCTTGTAACTTGCACATTGCTGATGACTTGGGAGCAAAGCATTGGGAGGACACCGGCTGTGGCCTAACACTTGAGCTGGTCTGCTGAGCTGAACGTGCTGGCGCACGTGGACCACCTGAGAGGGCGCGTGGCCTCGAGCTTGGGGAGGATTGCGTTCACCTCGCGAGCGAACTGCTTGAAGATGCGTTGAGAGGCTGGGGCCTGCGCACCGCCCAGGATGCAAGTGATAGCGCGCGGATCCTGGAAGCCCCCAGCCCCCTCGTCCTGATGATGGTCGTCATTCCTTCTTGGCGGTGGTGGCAGAGGTGGAAGGCCTGCGTTGCCCTGCGGGCGATCCTCACGAGGCTGATCCCTCCAAGCCCCCTCGCGAGGCTGTTCCTACCAGCGATCCTCGCGAGGGCGACTATGCCACTCCTGGCGAGGGCCTCAGTCGTCCCATCGTCCTCCACCTCTTCCTCCTCCTCTGCCATAGCACCAATCGTTGCGCTCGGGGCGTCGACCGATGCGTCCTTCTCCCACGGCCCTGAGCTCTTGGCATTTGTTCGTGTTGTGGGTGTGGAGGTCGTGGTACACATAGTACTGGCTGCCCTTGGACGACTCCGGCTGGTCCTTGCAGCGCTTCGTGCCTGGCTCTGCTGCGAGCATGGCTGCTCCTTTGTGCTTCACGTCCTTGGCCTTGGTTTTCTTCCCTTCTAAGTCAGCAGCTGGGAGCTCGAGAAGGGAGAGGCGCCCTTCCTCAGCCCTTGCGCACTTGGTCGCTAGGTTGAACAGCTCCAAAGAGGTGCATAGATCCTCGTGGATCACTAGATCCTCCTTCATCTTGATGTCACGGACGCCGTCAGAGAATGCCGAGATGATGGCCTCCTCAGTCAGCTTGGGAATCTTGAGGCGTTCGCTGTTGAAGTGCTGCATGTACTTCAGCAGGGTCTCTCCAGGTTGCTTCTTGATGTGGTGCAGGTCACTCACGACCGGAGGACGGTCCCGAGTACCCTGGAAGTTGGCGACAAAGCGGGTGCGCATCTCATCCCAAGAGGAGATCGTGCCAGGAGGCAGGTTCAGGAGCCAGGTGCGGGCACCATCTTTGAGCACCATAGGAAACTAATTTGCCATGATCTTTTCGTCCCCGTTGGCCGCTTCGATGCCCAGCTTGTAGATGTTGGGTAAACTTCAATGTTCAGGTTTAGGGTTTTATGTGTCGATAGTTTCAGTCTCGTCAGTAGTTTTAGTTTCGTCAGATAAGCCCGAGCTGCGGCTCGGTTTTGTTAGAGTTTTTAGTGGCGCCCTGACGCGATCGTGGGATGGCACGGAAGCACGGTCAAGGCGCCATGACAGGCGAAGCGCGAGGGGCACTGGGATGGCGGCGTCCACTACTCGCACTAGCTCCGCGTTTCCGTTGTAATTCAGTTGCAAAACTCTGAATAAAGAGTGAAAAACAAAAAGGCTGCAAGGAGTCAGCAGCGCAAAAGGAGCCTCTCTCTCGCACCCACTCTCGTGTACATCTCCGGTGATCGCCGGAGTCAGAGCCGTCGAGGTCTGCCTTACATTTGGTATCAGAGCCCTGTTGCTCGATCACCTGTGAAAATGGCAGGACCCGACAGCCCGGGCAAGACCGTAGTGGGTTCAGGGAATAGTGGCGGCGGCGGCACCATGGTTGTACACCAGCGCATCGTCCGTGACACCGGCGGGGCCTGGCCCATGCTGACGCGCACTAACTATGCGGACTGGGCCCTCCTGATGCAAGTAATGCTGGAGGCGCGGCAACTCTGGGTCGCCGTCAACGACGAGACTCCGAAGCGAGAAACAGATCACACGATAATGGAGTGCCTACTGTGATCGCTGCCGCCGGAGATGACGTCCACGCTTGCCGTCAAGCCCACGGCGAAGGACGCCTGGGGCACGATCAAGACAATGCGGTTGGGCGTGGCGCGTGTTCGTGAGGCCAAGGCGATGTCTCTACACCGCCAGTACGAGGCAATCAAGTTCAACGACGACGAGAGCATCGACGACCTCGGTATGCGCCTATCTTCTCTGGTAACTCAACTTGAGCTGCTTGGTGACAAGATTGGCGAGCCCGCCGTCGTCCGCAAGTTCTTCTCGGTCGTTCCCAAGGCCTACTCGCAGATGGCGTGTGCGATCCAGACGTTGGTCAACCTCAACACTCTGGCGCTCGAGGAGCTCATCGGGCGGCTGAAGGCTGCCGAGCAGAGGTATGACCTGGACGGCACTCCCTCCGGGGGTGATGGCGGCGGTGGCAAACTGCTCCTCATGGTGGAGGAGTGGTTCGCGCGTCTGAAGCTGCGTGAAGGGGACGGATCATCTGGCAGCAATGGTCGTGGCCGTGGGCACAGTAGAGGGCGCGGCCGCGGGCGCGGCGGTCGTGGCTAGAACGGCGGTCGGGGCACCAGCAGCGGGGACATCTGCCGCTACTGCAAGCAGGTGGGGCGCTGGGCGCGCGAGTGCAAGGCCCGATTCAAGGAGCAGGCGAACCTCATCCAGACCGGCGGTGAGGACGAGGAGCAGAGCCTACTGAAGGCCCAAACTTGTGGCATCTCCGACCACGACTCCGTCAGTATGAACGCCGCGCCAGTCCACCTCATCGAGGACGCTGTCCAGGTTCACCTCGGGCATGAGGGGAGCGGCGTGTGGTACTTGGACACGGGCGCATCCAACCACATGACTGGTGATCGCACCGTCTTCGCCGAGCTCGACACGGCCGTCACCGGCACCGTCAAGTTTGGCGACGGCTCGGTCATCAACATCTGCAGTCTGGGAACCATCCTGCTGGCATGCAAGACCGGGGAGCACCGTGCGATCACTAGGGTGTACTACATCCCGCGGCTGCGCTCCCACATAATCAGCCTGGGCCAGCTCGACTAGAGTGGCTGCCAGGTGCTGATCCAGGACGGCGTCCTGCGCGTGCGCGACCGGGAGCGTTGCCTCCTTGCCAAGGTATAGAGAGCTCCAAATCGTTTGTACTCAGTTGCTTTACGGATCGCGCAGCCCGTGTGTCTTGCAGCACACAGCGGCAGCGACACGGCGTGGACCTGGGACGCGCGCTACGGACATCTCAACTTTGATGCCCTGCGCAAGCTAGCATGCCAGGACATGGTGCATGGCCTGCCCGTGGTTGAGCATGTCGATCAACTCTATGACGCGTGCCTGGCGGGCAAGCAGCGGCGCTCCGCGTTCGCACAATAGGCCAAGCACCGTGCACAGGAGCGGCTGGAGCTCGTGCACGACGATCTCTGCGGGCCGATCACGCTGACGACACCGAGCGGGAAGAAATACTTCCTCGTGCTGGTGGACGACGCCACCAGGTTGATGTGGCTCGTACTGCTCGCAACAAAGGACGAGGCCGCAGGAGCGATCAAGCGCGTGCAAGCTCTCGTGGAGTCTGAATCAGGGCGCAAGCTGTGGATGCTGCGGACGGACCGCGGCGAAGAGTTCATGTCCGGCTCCTTCACGTCGTACTACGCCGAGCTGGGCGTCAGCCGCCACCTCACCACCCTGTACACACAGCAGCAGAACAGTGTGGTGGAGCACCGAAACGGCACGGTGGTGGGCATGGCCCAGAGTCTCCTGAAGGCCAAGTGCGTCCCCGGCGAGTTCTAGGGGGAAGCGGTCACGACGGCGGTGTTCCTGCTGAACCGCGCGCCCACCAAGAGCCTGTACGGCGTGACGCCATTTGAGGCATGGCATGTACGCAAGCCGAACGTGCATTATCTGCACACCTTTGGGTGTGTAGTGCATGTGAAGGACATGCGCCCTGGACTGAAGAAACTCGACGATCGCAGCCGGCAGATGATCTTCGTCGGCTATGAGCACGGCATGAAGGGCTACAGGGCCTATGACCTGACAACTGGGCGCATGCACAACACGCGCAACGCCGTGTTCGACGAAGGAGCGCGCTGGGACTGGGCAAGAGAGGAAGGCGATGTGAACACGTTCAGCGGCGCCGACACGTTCGTGGTCAAACACCTGGTGAGCAAACCTCCAGGGGCGACAAATGGGGGGGTGCAGCCACCTCGCCTCTGACCACACCACTAGCATCTCCAGCGCCATCAACTGCAGCTTCGTCAACCCCAGCACTGACAACTCCAGCATCTGTCAGTCCAGGAGGGGCGGAGCTGGTGTCGCCACCGACGTCGTTCAGCAACAACGTGCTCGACGCGGCAGACGACATAGAGCGCGAGCACCGTTTCCACACCCTACAGAACGTGCTGGATTTCGGCCCGGCGAACGATCCAGACGAAGAGCTCCACCTGCTGGCTGCCAAGGAGCCGAGCTTGTTCACTGAGGCAGAGCAAGAAGCAAGTTGGAGGGGCGCCATGATCGAAGAGTTGAGCTCGATCGAGGACAATCAAACATGGCAGCTCACATCTCTCCCTCTAGGGCACCGCGCCATTGGCTTGAAGTGGATCTACAAGGTCAAGAAGGAGGCGCGCGGGGAGGTACTCAAGCACAAAGCTCGGCTCGTGGCGAAGGGCTATGTACAGCAGCACGGCATCGACTACGATGAGGTGTTCGCCCCAGTAGCACGCCTCGAGTCAGTACGGGTGCTGCTGGCACTCGCAATGAATGCGGGCTGGGCCGTTCATCACATGGACGTCAAATCGGTGTTCCTGAATGGCGAGCCCCAGGAGGGAGTCTATGTGCAGCAGCCACCGGGGTTTGTCGTCGCCGGCAAGGAGCATCTTGTCTTGCGCCTGAACAAGGCTTTGTACGGTCTGAAGCAGGCTCCTAGAGCGTGCAACACCAAGCTGGACACTTGTCTGAGCAAGCCGGGGTTCACGCGCTGTCCGTCAGAGCACGCGGTGTACGCACGGGGCACGGCGACCACACGCCTCATCATGGGCATATACGTGGACGACCTGGTGATCACAGGACCTGACACAGAAGAGATCACCAAGTTCAAAGGAGAGATGCAGAAGCTGTTCAAGATGTCTGATCTGGGTCTGCTAAGCTTCTATCTCGGAATTCAAGTGAAGCAGACCGAGGATGGCATCATCATTTCACAGAGCGCGTATGCACGGAAACTCCTGGAGAAGAGTGGCATGGCTGGCTGCAAGCCTTGTCACGTTCCCATGGAGCCTCGCTTCAAGCTATCAAAGGAGAGCACGACGCCACCAGTGGATGCAACAGAGTATCACAGCATCGTCGGCAGTCTGCGCTATCTGGTGCACACGCGCCCTGACCTGACCTTCTCGGTTGGGTACGTCTCGCACTTCATGGAGGCGCCAACTGAAGAGCACCGCACCGCCGTCAAGCACATCTTGAGGTACATCGCCGGCACTCTGCATCTCGGCTGCAAGTACGGCGGAGGAGCTGGTGAGCCTGAACTCAGTGGGTACAGCGACAATGACCTTGGCGGCTATGTAGACACACGCAAGAGCACCTCCGGGACCCTGTTCCTGCTCGGAGGAGGAGTGATAACCTGTCAGTCGCAGAAACATAAGATTGTGGCACTCTCTAGCTGTGAATCAGAGTACGTTGCAGCAACCACAGCTGCCTGTCAGGGAATCTGGCTCACGCGCCTGCTCGGCGAGTTCAGAGAAAAGGAAGAGAAGATAGTGAAACTCAAGGTCGACAACAAATCTGCAATCTCTCTGGCAAAGAACCCAGTGATGCACGACAGATCGAAGCACATCGAGCTCAGGTATCATTTCATCAGAGATTGCGTGGAGACAAAGAAGATCACACTTGAGTATGTGGCAACAGAGTTTCAACTTGCAGACATGCTCACCAAGCCCCTTGGTCGTGTTCGACTGCAGTAGCTGTGCTCAAGCATCGGCATGATCGAGGCAATACCCTGAACAATTAGTTTAGGGGGTGATTGTTGTGTAAACTTCAATGTTCAGGTTTAGGGTTTTAGGTGTCGATAGTTTCAGTCTTGTCAGTAGTTTCAGTGTCGTCAGATAAGCCCAAGCTGCCACTCGGTTTTGTTAGAATTTTTAGTGGCGTCCTGACCCGATCGTGGGATGGCACGAAAGCATGGTCAAGGCGCCACGGTGGGCGAAGCGCGAGGGGCGCTGGGATGGCGGCGTCCACTACTCGCACTAGCTCCGCGTTTCCGTTGTAATTCAGTTGTAAAACTCTGAATAAAGAGTGAAAACAAAAAAGTTGCAAAGAGTCAGCAGCGCAAAAGGAGCCTCTCTCTCGCACCCACTCTCGTGTACATATCCGGTGATCGCTGGAGTCAGAGCCGTCGAGGTGTGCCTGACAGTAGAGCTGCAGGAAGGCTGCAGGGTCAACAGTGTCGTCATAGCAAGGAGGTAGATCCGGCTTGAACTTGCCCAGCCAGGCGACACCGCAAAGCTCGGTGGTGAAGGCGCAGTAGCCTGCGGTGGCCACTGGAGCCTTTTGCTGACGCTGGGCTTGCTCCTGGGGATCCTGACGCGCCGCTGCCAGGGGCAGCCCGGCGTTTTGACGTGCTGGCGCAGGGATGCGGTCTTGACGTGCTGGAGTAGGGAGCATGCGAGCACATTCTTGGAGATGAGGGATTTCTTGGCAGCTCCTTTCTTGTCGCGCAGGCACCGGACGCGGTGGGTCTTGTCCAAGGGCCGCGCGCCTTGGAGACAGGACACCTTCTTAGGGAGGAGGTGGCGGAGGCACCTCCTGAGCCGCGTCGCCTATGCAGGACGGAGGGCGAGGCGGCGAGAGGGACGGTGGAGGGGAGCCACCTGCGGCGCTGACAAGCTCAGTGATGCGAGCGAGCCACTCGTCGTAGAGGTCGTCGACAAGGAGGTAGTGCAGGAGTTCGCGTGCTAGGAGCAGCACGGCCTGTGCATCGGTTGGAGAGTGATGAGTGTGCGACGACGAACTAGCTGTTGTCAGCGACGGAGTGGCGGTGCGGCCATCCCGCCGCACCGAAGGATGCAGTGATGACGCTTGCTGCTTGTTCCCTGCCAGGCCGGTGGCGGCGTTGGCGGCAGGCGACGGGTAATAACGGGGAGGCCCACCGACGGGAGCCGTCTGGGCGACGCGGGCGGCGAGAGCAGCCCGACGCTCGGCGCGAACTCGGCGAGCGTCAGCCATGGATGCGATGAACGATTGAACGCGGAGCAGCGGAAGAAAGATTCTGGCACACCCCTACCTGGCGCGCCAAATGTTAAATATCGGGTTCTGGCTAAACCCTTAAGGTTCAAACTCTGGGGTGCGCGCGAAGATCTTCCCCCTACCGGTCCATGCCCAAACGCCTCGCTACGGACCTAGGCTATATGATGGACAACACAAGGGACACGAGGTTTATACTAGTTCGGGCCACCATTGTGGTGTAATACCCTACTCTAGTTTCTGGTGTGGTGGATTGCCTCTGGGGCTGATGATGAATAGTACAAGGGAAGAACAGGCTTGCAAGGGGTGTTCTTGTGTTGGTGTTCTGCTTGGGGAGGGTTCGATCGATTGATCATCCGATGCCCTCCTACTATGGTGGCTAGCCCTATTTATAGGGGCCCTGGTCCTCTTCCCAAATATTGAGCAGGAAGGGAGCCAACAACGGCCATTTTGAAGGGGAATATATAGTACAAGTTATCCTGACTAAAGTTGGTCTTCGACTGCCAAAGGCACTGCAGATGACGCCGTCTTGGGCTCTGTCGGTGTCAAAACCGGCGGATCTCAGGTAGGGGGTCCCGAACTGTGTGTCTAGGCGGATGGTAACAGGAGACAAGGGACACGATGTTTTTACCCAGGTTCGGGCCCTCTCGATGGAGGTAAAACCCAACTCCTGCTTGATTGATATTGATGATATGGGTAGTACAAGAGTAGATCTACCACGAGATCAAGGAGGCTAAACCCTAGAAGCTAGCCTACGGTATGATTGTTGTTCGTGCTATGGACTAAAACCCTCCGGTTTATATAGACACCGGAGAGGGCTAGGGTTACATAGAGTCGGTTATAATGGTAGGAGATCTACATATCCGTATCGCCAAGCTTGCCTTCCATGCCAAGGAAAGTCCCATCCGGACACGGGACGAAGTCTTCAATCTTGTATCTTCATAGTCTTGGAGTCCGGCCAATGATGATAGTTCGGCTATCCGGACACCCCCTAGTCCAGGACTCCCTCAGTAGCCCCCGAACCAGGCTTCAATGACGATGAGTCCGGTGCGTATATTGTCTTTGGCATTGCAAGGCGGGTTCTCCTCCAAATTCCATGTGCTTGCCGAATAGTGTCCGGCTTCCTGATAAAGGTTGCGCTCCTTGGCTTCCACGTCCAATAATGGCCCTCTTCCACATGTCGTATGAATGCGAAAAGCCAGGGTATTTTTACATTTTACCCCCTAGCCGTGCGAATAAGCTGCCTATAAGAGAGGCGAGGATCTAGATCCGAATCACACCATCCTCCTTCCGCGAGTACTCATCGAAGCGCCTCCGACAAAAATCCACTCCATCATGGACAGTCGACGCGGCTCCTCCTCTCGCGATCCCAGCCCTCAGCCAGGAGATTGGCGGAGATGTTCAGTCCCGCATAGCGAGCTAGTGACGTTCCAAGCAGAGGGATACCTTCCCCCAGCCTTCATGGTTCCGGTTCGAGCCGGACTGGCCACCTACAAGGGTGGAAAGCAGGCGGAGAGCGTCCCCAATCCCTCCAAAGGAGAGCGGGTATGCTTCGTCCCTTATCTAATAAGGGGACTCGGATTTCCCATACATCCGTTTCTCCGGGGGCTCCTGGAGTTCTATGGGATCCAGCTTCACCACCTTACATCTACCTCCATCTTGCACATTGCGGGCTTTGTAGCCCTTTGCGAGCTGTTCTTGGGCATCGAGGCCCATTTTGCGCTGTGGAAGAGATTGTTTTGCCTCGTACACCGTTCTCACGAGGGGTCGATATATCAAGTGGGCAGAGCCGAAATATGGCGC
Organism: Triticum dicoccoides; assembly: GCF_002162155.2. Classification (NCBI taxonomy): domain Eukaryota; kingdom Viridiplantae; phylum Streptophyta; class Magnoliopsida; order Poales; family Poaceae; genus Triticum; species Triticum dicoccoides. The sequence continues at coordinate 83,399,727 of NC_041387.1, read as the reverse complement.
ATCGCCAGGACCAGATATCTATCCGGAACCCCGAAGAAGGCGTCGGAAGACTGGCCTTCGGAATGGTTTTATATGGAAGACGCCCCGCTGCCGGACCCAGTTCGGATCGGCCTCCCGGAGTTCAGCAACGCTCCTCTGAAGAAACGCCTTAGTTGGCGCCCGCGGAGCCCTCAACGGGAGAATGATATGGACATCCAATATATGATGAGCCGGATAAGGTTACTGGCTCATTTCGGATTGATCATGATTGGAGTCATGGACACGTGCATCATGCAAGGGGTGCAGCCGCTCCAATATAGGGGCCACCCCATGTGGGATTTCAACAGGGAGGATGACGCCACCCGTCATGGCCGCAAGGGGCCGGGATAGGTTGCCGATCTAGTGAAGATCCTATCCGGCTTGTACAAGGGGGAGAAGGAGGACTTCCTCCGCGCGAGTCCATTGAATGGATTCTCCATAAGCGGACGTTTATCTATCCGATCCATATTCCCAAAGTTAAGTGTCTCACTTTGTGACTTCGACGCAGGAACTGTGCCGGGACATAGAGGGCATACACAGCCTGACTCCACAGCCCGAGGATCCGGGATGATCCCTTGATCCACCCTCCGAAGAGTATCCGGACATAAAGGTGGAGCTGATTGATGGGGTATTCCACCAACTTAGCATGGACAATGCTCTGGTCGCCATTACGGCCGACTACCCCAGTTTATCTCTGGCTTCCCAGGTAACTGTGACCGGAGTCCTGACATCATTACTCATCCATGCTTAGTTCTGACCATCTTATACCAACGATGCTCTTCAGGAGGTGCCCTTAAGGCGGGAAGCCGAACCCGCGGCGGCTGACCAACAAGGGTCAGTTCGGCCCAGCAGGCGGAAGAGAAGTGCGGCGCGAATCAAAACATCGCTGCAACGGTATGACGCACCACCGTGTTTAAAGGAAAAATTCCTGGGAGGTATATTAACGCTCATGATTTTTCCAGGAGAAAGAGCGCTCGCCGGACTGTGTCCGGAGAGGTTGCCAATCAAGCCTCCGCCAGCCAGGCTCCAACGCCTGGTCCAGAGGGGGAGGCAAACACAAGGCGTGAGCCGGATGCTCCTCCAACGGAGGATGCCGACAGGCTGTCCGCCACCAGGTCTGAGGTGGAGAGCGCCATGAATCATAGGCGCCACCGGACAGTTCTTCGTGATGCGTGTTTCTCCCCGGAGGCGTTGAATGCCTTTAATGCGGGAGACGCGCACCTCCGTGCCGCTCCAGATGGTCTAACCAGAGCCACGGAGCAGTATCTCAAAGACATACGGGTGAGGAATTTTAATAGTTATATATGCCAGTAGCCCCCGAGACTTAAAATAGTTAGAATAACTGATTTAAGGATCATTTGTTATGCAGGATCTTACGAATAAGAATACCCACCTGTCCCAGGAGCTTCAAGGGTGCAAGGCCCAACTTGAGGCCGCACTAGCCGCCGCAGGGGGAGCCACAGAGACCCCCTCTGGTAATACATACTTCGAAAAGATAAGTAGTTTATGAAGTGCGGCGTGTGTATAAGTCTGACAATAATATTGCAGATGGTGCCGGACTAGATCCGGACAAGCAACAGCTACTGTGCTAGCTGAAGGCCGGTGAGAAGGTGCTTATGAGGGTGCAGCAGGAGAGGAACAAACGCCAAGATGCCAACACCCAGCTGGGCGAAGAACTAAAAGTTGTTCGGGCCCAGCTGTCTGACTCCGTGAAGGAGAATCGGCGGCTTCGTCGCGGCATTTACAGTAAGTGCTTGAGCAAACTCTTTTGAAAAGAAGAGTTCGGCGAGGAAGTCGATTGACAGAAATGTGTGTGTAGGTATGCTCACAGGTCATCCTGCGGAGGAAATGCCCGGTTCAACGGGTGACCTACTTCCCGAGCTGCTGCAACTGCACGAACGTGTTCGGCAGGTGATGAGCAGCGTCGCCTAGGCCTTATGGCCGTCCGTATCCCTACGCGAGGGTCTTGGAGGGCTTGCGGAGAAGCTTCAGGGAGCACGGCAGTGCTTCCGTCTATGCAAGATATCGGCCTGCCGTCAAGGCGCCAGGGAGGCCTGGGCCATGGTGAAGACGCGGTACACGAAGGCTGATCCAAACCACATGGTCGAGGTTGGACCTGTGGGGCCCGATGGGAAGGAGATCCCTGTGAGCTTAATGTATGGCCAAGTAGAGTTGGCCGCTAATTATTCCCAACGGGACTGTAAACTAGACAGCCTGTTAGATGGGATTGAACAGGAGTACAATCAGTCAATTTGACGATGTAATTTAAAATGACATGTAAAATGCCTTCTAGCCGGATTGTAGATCGTTTGTCTTTGCGGACCTTTTCGCTTCAACCTCGGGACCCAAAAGTCCGGAGTGTGTCCGAATACCCTCACGGTTATGTAAAACCGGGGCATGCATGGAGACCAGGCGTAGGGGTCATTAGTTCTTTATCAGAAAAGTGCCCAACTAGTTATGTTATATTACATGGTTAGTAAGAAACATCTTCCAGGGAGAATAGTTCCGCTAGGGGTTCCTTTCCCTGGGAGGCATGCCCTAAAGTGCATGTCCGGACTGCGAAAAGAGCAGAAAAGCATCTGGGGGCAGATAAATAAATAAGTAAGAAATCATCTTTCAAGTCACCGACCGAATATTCCCTTAAGAATGCTAGCTTTCGGCTTCACCCAGTCTGAGGTACACATCCGGCTGACCCGGCAGTAACAATCGCAGAGGTGCTCCCTTTACCTCCTAGCCAAACAATCGGGAACGTAGGGGTAAGCACAGGAGCCAGGCAACCTAGCTTGGCCAAAACTTAAGTCATATCAATGCATATAATGGTGAATAAAAGGTACATGCGGAAGTGTGACACATGTGTTGGGCATGAAGCCCGTATAAATAAGCTTCTGTTAAAGAAGCCCCCAGGTATAATGAGTGCGAGCAGCACGTCAAGTGTGTGCAAACAATGCGCTGATTAGCCCTCAAAGCTTTACGAAAAAAGGAGGAAGAAAGAGAGAAACAAAAGACAGCTAAAGTATAAAATGTGGACGGAGGAAGGAGACGAACTCTGAGTCCAGTGCTAGGCGTAGAATCTTCGGAGACGGGCTGCGTTCCATGGGTTCGGCTCGAGTCGGTTGTCCGATGCGTTTCGCAGACGGTATGCTCCACCGGTCAGGACTTGGTCGATGATGAAGGGACCTTCCCACTTGGGCTTGAGTTTGTCCTTTTTCTTGTCCGACAGGCGTAGAACTAGTTCGCCAACATTGTAAGTTTTGGCCCGTACTTCTCTGCTTTGATATCTTCGAGCCTGCTGTTGATAGAATGCGGAACGAGCTTTTGCCACGTCGCGCTCCTCTTCTAAGGCGTCCAAACTGTCCTGCCGATCCAACTCGGCTTCTCTTTCTTCGTACATGCGCACGCGAGGTGAGTCATGAATTATGTCGCAGGGCAAAACTGCCTCTGCGCCGTATACCATAAAAATGGTGTGAATCCGGTAGTGCGGTTTGGCGTGGTCCGCAGCCCCCAGAGTACGGAGTCGACCTCCTCTACCCAGTGCGTGTTAGATTCTATGAGGGACCGCACTAACCTGGGTTTGATGCCGCTCATGATTAGACCATTTGCTCGTTTGACTTGACCGTTAGTTTGAGGGTGATAGACTGAAGCGTAGTCGAGCTTGATGCCCATATTTTTGCACCAGAGTTTAACCTCGTCGGCCGTGAAGTTCGTGCCGTTATCAGTGATGATGCTATGGGGGACGCCATAACGGTGTACTACCCCAGATATGAAGTCTATCATAGGTCCGGATTCGGCCATTTTAACTGGCTTGGCCTCTATCCATTTGGTGAATTTGTCCACCATGACCAATAGGTATTTTTGCTTGTGGGTTCCTCCTTTAAGGGGTCCAACCATGTCAAGCCCCAGACCGCGAACGGCCAGGTGATGGGTATAGTTTTAAGGGCGGTGGGTGGCATGTGGCTTTGATTAGCAAAGAGCTGGCAACCGACGCATCGTTGGACTAAGTCCTGAGCATCTGCCCGGGTCGTCGGCCAATAAAATCCTGTACGGAAGGCCTTGCCTACAAGGGCCCGGGTTGCGGCATGGTGCCCGCCGAGTCCGGCGTGAATTTCAGCCAGAAGATTTCGCCATTCCTCTTCGGAGATGCACCTTTGAAGGACTCCGGTTGTGCTTTTCTTATAAAGCTCTCCCTCATGGACCTTGTAGGCTTTGGATCGCCGTACTATGCAGCGGGCCTCGTTTTGGTCTTCGGGAAGTTCTTGCCTAATTAAGTAGGCTAGGAATGGTTCCGTCCATGGGGCAATGACTGCCATTATTTCGTGGACTGAAGGTGTTATTTCATTGGCTGAGCAACCCATTGTGTCAGAATGTTCGGTATTGGGCGGTGCGGTTGGTTCCGGGTTCTTGTTTCTGGACTCCTCTTCCCATAATACGGATGGCTTAAAAAGACGCTCCAGGAAGATATTTGGAGGGACGGCGTCATGCTTTGCGCCGATGCATGCCAACACGTCGGCCGCCTGGTTATTATCCCGGGCTACATGGTGTAATTCGAGTCCTTCGAACCGAGCTGACATTTTTAAGACGGTGTTACGGTAGGCTGCCATTTCGGATCCTTGGCGTCAAAGTCTCCATTTACTTGGGATATTGCGAGGTTTGAATCCCCGCGGACCTCTAGGCGTTGAATGCCCATGGAGATTGCCATCCGGAGACCATGTAGAAGGGCCTCGTATTCGGCTGCATCGTTGGAGTCCATGTACATTATCTGAAGTACGTATTGTACTGTGTCTCCGGTTGGGGACGTCAAGACGATGCCAGCCCCCAAGCCGGCCAACATTTTGGAGGCGTCGAAGTGCATGATCCAATTGGAGTATGCGCCGTACTCTTTGGGGAGTTCGGCTTTGGTCCATTCAGCGATGAAGTCGGACAAAACTTGCGACTTTTTAGCTCGCCGTGGTTTGTAGGTTATGTCGAATGGTAGGAGCTCAATGGCCCATTTTGCAATCCTGCCCGTCGTGTCGCGGTTGTTTATAATGTCGTTAAGAGGTACTTCGGAGGCTACTGTTATCGAACACTCTTGAAAGTAGTGTCGCAGCTTCCGGGATGCCATGAACACCGCGTACGCTATCTTTTGATAATGTGGATACCGGGACTTGCATGGAGTTAGGATCGTGGATACATAGTACACTGGTTTTTGAAGAGGGAATTTGTGTCCTTCTGTTTCTCGTTCGACGACGAGCACCGCGCTTACAACTTGATGTGTTGCCGCGATGTATAATAACATTGGTTCGCCCAAGTTGGGCGCGGCCAGGACCGGATTTGTTGCCAATATGGCCTTTATTTCTTCGAGTCCGGCCGTGGCGGCATCTGTCCATTCGAAGTGTTCGGTGCGCCGGAGGAGGCGATAAAGGGGCAGTGCCTTTTCTCCTAAGCGGGAGATGAAGCGGCTTAGAGCCGCCACACATCCAGTTAATTTTTGTATTTTTTTCAGGTCTTTTGGGATATCCAACTGTGACAGAGCTCGGATCTTGGCTGGGTTTGCTTCAATTCCTCTACCGGATACAATGAAGCCCAAGAGCTTTCCGGGTGGTACGCCGAAAACGCATTTTTCTGGGTTGAGCTTAATGTCATATGCTCAGAGGTTGTCGAATGTGAGCCTCAAGTCGTCTACTAGAGTTTCGACATGTTTGGTCTTGACGACCACATCGTCTACGTATGCCTCCACTATTTTGCCGATCTGGGTTGCCAGACATGTCTGAATCATGCGCTGATATGTTGCGTCGGTGTTTTTGAGCCCGAAGAGCATTGTGTTGAAGCAGAATGGTCCGTATGGAGTAATGAATGCCGTTGCGGCTTGGTCTGTCTCCGCCATCTTGATTTGATGGTAGCCGTAGTATGCATCGAGGAAGCACAATGAATCGTGCCCTGCGGTAGCATCGATGATTTGATCGATGCGGGGAAGGGGGAAAGGATCCCTTGGACAAGCCTTGTTAAGGTCCTTAAAATTGACACATAGGCGCCAGGATTTGTCCTTCTTTGGTACAATTACCAGGTTTGCTAGCCAGTCCGGATGTTTTATGTCTCTGATGAATCCGGCTTCTAATAATTGCTCCTCTCCCATTGCCTGTCTTTTGGGTTCGGAAAATCGCCGAAGAGCCTGTTTAACTGGCTGGAATCCTTTTAGGATATTTAGGCTGTGTTCTGCCAACCTGCATGGGATTCCTGGCATGTCTGAAGGGTGCCAGGCAAAGATGTCCCAATTTTCCTGAAGGAATTCTCGTAGTGCGGCGTCTACATCAGGGTTTAATTGTGCCCCAATGGAGGTCGTCTTTGTGGGGTCCGTTGGATGGACTTGGAATTTGACTATTTCATCCGCCGGCTTAAAAGAGGTGGACTTGGATCTCTTATCGAGTATCACATCATCCCTGTTCACTGTGGAGCGCAGCGGAGTGAGTTCCTCTGCCGCTAGGGCTTCGGATAGTGCCTCTAGGGCTAGTGTGGCTCTCTTATTTTCGGCGCGGAGTGCTATGTCTGGATCACTAACAAGAGTGATGATTCCATTAGGCCCGGGCATTTTAAGCTTCATGTACCTGTAATGGGGTATAGCTTGAAAAATTGTGAATGCCTCTCGCCCTAATAAAGCATGATATCCGCTGCTGAACGGGGCTACTTGGAACTTGACCTCTTCGGACCTGTAATTGTCCGGCGAGCCGAACACCACATCCAGTGTAATTTTTCCTGTGTAGCGTGCTTCCCGACTAGGGATTATTCCTCTAAAGGTTGTGCTGCTTCGCTCAATGCGGCTCCAATCTATTTCCATTTTTCGAAGGGTTTCCTCGTAGATGAGGTTTAATCCGCTGCCGCCATCCATGAGTACCTTAGTAAGGCGAAAGCCGTCCACTATTGGACTGAGGACCAATGCGGCTGGTATTCGGGTTGTTCGGAATTTAGGTTCGTCGCTGGCGTTGAAGGTGATAGCCGTGTCGCTTCATGGATTTATTGTTGCTACTTGGTAGACTTCGGCGAGGCTGCGGAGTGTTTGTTTTCGCATATTATTTGATGCGGAAGTATCGAAGACTGTTAATACCATACTGGTACTGCTAGGCTGGTTCTCTGGGGCTAGAAGCTCTTCGCCACTTTTGGCCACCTGCCGTAGTATCCAACATGCTCGAAGGCTATGTGTTGGAATGGCGCCCTCTGTACTATGGATTTTATAGGGTCCACTGAGCCATCCCTCCAGTACGGTTCCGTGCCCTTTAGGGGGTTTTTGCTTTTTGGTTTTTATCCCAGGTGCCTGAGCATGATGCACCCTTTTATTTCGGACTAGGGTTGTGTTCGGAGCCGGATTGTCCCAAAACTTGGTTTCGGTTTTCCAGGCACTCTCCATCGCACAGTACTTTCGTACTATGGACTCCAGGTCGGCGAAGCGTGTAATTTCACGACGACTTATGGCGTTCATGATTCCCTTGTCCGTGCAATTGTTGCAGAAAATTGAGATTGCGCTTTCTTCACGGCAGTCCTTTATCCTGTCCATAACCAGGAGGAATCTGGCCCAGTAATGATGTACTGTTTCAGCGGGCTCCTGCCGGATTTGAGATAGGTCGCTTGTGTTTGGGTGGGCGGGTGGAATTAAATTCGGAACCCCGCCCAATATGAGGCTCAAGGGCCGAAAAGTTTCCGAATTTGGAAGCTTGGATTGCTGGATGTTGTCCAACGAATCTGGTCCGCTGCCTGACTTTAGGTTCAGTGCTTGGTTGACGTCCGTCTCTCCGCGGGAATCCGGCATGGAGGGATCAGGAATCCAGACATAATTGGTCCTTAATATAGAAGAAGAGTCACCGCACTGTTCCTCTACCACAGCAATGTGGTGGGTAGCCTGGGGAGAGTTGATCTCTCTCAGATCGGTTTTAAGCCCAATCTAATCGTAGTCTGTAGCGACACCCAGGGTGGCGATGCGATCCAAGAGCTCGTTTACGGAGGAGAGCTCCATCGGATCTAGCTGCTCGGCGAATTCCGAGTTGACGTGAAGATCGCTTTTGATGACCCGAGAGGTCACTGTCGGCGCGGCGGCCGAACAGGCGGTCATAAGAAAACCACCTAGCCGGATAGTTTGGCCGGTGGCCAAAGCTCCTTTGGCAATGGTACCGTCTTTAAAGACGGGAAGAGGCATCCTTCCTGATTGCAACGGCACAGAGGAACTCTCAATGAAAGCACCAATGTCGGTGTCAAAACCGGCGGATCTCGGGTAGGGGGTCCCGAACTGTGCGTCTAGGCGGATGGTAACAGGAGACAAGGGACACGATGTTTTTACCCAGGTTCGGGCCCTCTCGATGGAGGTAAAACCCTACTCCTGCTTGATTGATATTGATGATATGGGTAGTACAACAGTAGATCTACCACGAGATCAAGGAGGCTAAACCCTAGAAGCTAGCCTGTGGTATGATTGTTGTTCGTGCTATGGACTAAAACCCTCCGATTTATATAGACACCGGAGAGGGCTAGGGTTACACAGAGTCGGTTATAATGGTAGGAGATCTACATATCCGTATCTCCAAGCTTGCCTTCCACGCCAAGGAAAGTCCCATCCGGACACGGGACGAAGTCTTCAATCTTGTATCTTCATAGTCTTGGAGTCTGGCCAATGATGATAGTTCGGCTATCTGGACACCCCCTAGTCCAGGAATCCCTCAGGCTCCACCGTGACCTTCGTCCTGCCGCTCTGTTGGTCTTGGTCTTGTTGCACCGAAATGGTAACCTTTGCCTGATGCCTCGGTACTCCGTGCCTGCGCTTGCCCCCTTTGCACCGTAGAGGGAACAAGGACACTGGATAGGCCGGCGCCCGCCTGGCCTCGATCGTCATGGCTTGCGTCATAGCACCTCGCAAGGTACCCCTGCCTTGATCTCTCCGCCTCCTCGCGAGCCTTCCTGGTGAGGTCGTTCCTCAGAAAGCCTTGCGTCATCCGCCCCGCGAGGCTTGGCCCCTCGCGAGGGTCTTGAGCTTGAGTTGATGAAGATGGGCTGTACTGGGCCACTTCTTGAGCAACGCCACAGGCAGGAAAGTCTGGGGACCCCCGTTCCCAGAACGCCGACCATGCCAGGTCGCGATGCCATGGTCAAGGCCAGGGGGTGAGGGCTGGAGAGCTAGTAAGAGCTCCTGAGTCGTGATGCTCAGGAGCCCCCCTTTTAACACGCAGGCGAATCGCATGAGAGAGGAACGGAAGCGTGGTAGGTGTCAGTTGACCAGGTGATGATCACAGGTAGATTAGGCATTAAAGGCAAATCAGGTTAGGTAAATGCAGAATGGATACATGCCACCGGGTCAGACCCAAGCGGCTCGGGGATGATGCAGCCTGAGGGTGCCGCCAGCAAGGTAAGCTAAAGACATAAAAAGAGATACATGTCGCGGGGACGGACCCACGCGGCCTGGGAATGATGCAGCCCTGAGGGCGCTCCCAGCTGAAATGAACTTTGGAGATGTCACCTGGTTCCGTTGTAGAGGGGGTGTTGGGGCAGCTGAAGTTGCGCGGTGAAGGGGCCGACCCTCACGAGCCACCGGGGCCCTGAGTGTTGGGTTTCGTAGTAATTTCAAAAAATTTCCTACGCGCACACAGGATCATGTGATGCATAGCAACGAGAGGAGAGTGTTGTCTACGTACCCAACGCAGACCGACTGCGGAAGCGATGACACGACGTAGAGGAAGTAGTCGTACGTCTTCATGATCCAACCGATCAAGCACCGAAACTACGGCACCTCCGAGTTCGAGCACACGTTCAGCTCGATGACGATCCCCGGACTCCGATCCAGCAAAGTGTCAGGGAAGAGTTTCGTCAGCACGACGGCGTGGTGACGATCTTAATGAACTACAGCAGCAGGGCTTCGCCTAAACTCCGCTACAGTATTATCGAGGAATATGGTGGCAGGGGGCACCGCACACGGCTAAGGAATCGATCACGTGGATCAACTTGTGTCAACTTGTGTGTTTAGAGGTGCCCCTGCCTCCATATATAAAGGAGCCAAGGGGGGAGGAGGCACCGGCCAGGAGGAGGTGGCGCAGGAGGAGTCCTACTCCTACCGGGAGTAGGACTCCCCCCCCCCCCAATCCTATTCCAACTAGGATTCCCAAGGGGGAAAGAGGGAGAGGGGTGGCCGGCCACCTCTCCTAGTCCTAATAGGACTAGGGGAAGGGGGGAGGCGCGCAGCCCCCTTGGGCTGCCCCTTTCTCCTTTCCACTAAGGCCCATGATGGCCCATATGGCTCCCGGGGGGTTCCGGTAACCTCCCGGTAACCCGGTAAAATCCCGATTTCACCCGGAACACTTCCGATGTCCAAACATAGACTTCCAATATATCAATCTTTATGTCTCGACCATTTCGAGACTCCTCGTCATGTCTGTGATCACATCCGGGACTCCGAACAACCTTCGGTACATCAAAATGCATAAACTCATAATATAACTGTCATCGTAACCTTAAGCGTGCGGACCCTACGGGTGCGAGAACAATGTAGTCATGACCGAGACACGTCTCCGGTCAATAACCAATAGCGGGACCTGGATGCCCATATTAGCTCCTACATATTCTACGAAGATCTTTATCAGTCAGACCGCATAACAACATACGTTGTTCCCTTTGTCATCGGTATGTTACTTGCCCGAGATTCGATCGTCGGTATCCAATACCTAGTTCAATCTCGTTACCGGCAAGTCTCTTTACTCGTTCTGTAATACATCATCTCACAACTAACATATTAGTTGTAATGCTTGCAAGGCTTATGTGATGTATATTACCGAGAGGGCCCAGAGATACCTCTCCGACAATCGGAGTGACAAATCCTAATCTCGAAATACGCCAACCCAACATCGACCATTGGAGACACCTGTAGTACTCCTTTATAATCACCCAGTTACGTTGTGCGTTTGGTAGTACCCAAAGTGTTCCTCCGGTAAACGGGAGTTGCATAATCTCATAGTCATAGGAACATGTATAAGTCATGAAGAAAGCAATAGCAACATACTAAACGATCGGGTGCTAAGCTAATGGAATGGGTCATGTCAATCAGATCATTCTACTAATGATGTGACCTCGTTAATCAAATAACAACTCATTGTTCATGGTTAGGAAACATAACCATCTTTGATTAACGAGCTAGTCAAGTAGAGGCATACTAGTGACACTCTGTTTGTCTATGTATTCACACATGTATTATGTTTCCGGTAAATACAATTCTAGCATGAATAATAAACATTTATCATGATTATAAGGAAATAAATAATAACTTTATTATTGCCTCTAGGGCATATTTCCTTCAGTCTCCCACTTGCACTAGAGTCAATAATCTAGATTACACTGTAACGAATCTAACACCCATGGAGCTTTGGTGCTGATCATGTTTTGCTCGTGGAAGAGGCTTAGTCAACGGGTCTGCAACATTCAGATCCGTATGTATCTTGCAAATCTCTATGTCTCCCACCTGGACTAGATCCCGGATGGAGTTGAAGCGTCTCTTGATGTGTTTGGTCCTTTTGTGAAATCTGGATTCCTTTGCCAAGGCAATTGCACCAGTATTGTCACAAAAGATTTTCATTGGACCCGATGCACTAGGTATGACACCTAGATCGGATATGAACTCCTTCATCCAGACTCCTTCATTTGCTGCTTCCGAAGCAGCTATGTATTCCGCTTCACATGTAGATCCCGCTACGACGCTTTGTTTAGAACTGCACCAACTGACAGCTCCACCGTTTAATGTAAACACGTATCCGGTTTGCGATTTTAGAATCGTCCGGATCAGTGTCAAAGCTTGCATCAACGTAACCTTTTACGATGAGCTCTTTGTCACCTCCATATACGAGAAACATATCCTTAGTCCTTTTCAGGTATTTCAGGATGTTCTTGACCGCTGTCCAGTGATCCACTCCTGGATTACTTTGGTACCTCCCTGCTAAACTTATAGCAAGGCACACATCAGGTCTGGTACACAGCATTGCATACATGATAGAGCCTATGGCTGATGCATAGGGAACATCTTTCATATTCTCTCTATCTTCTGCAGTGGTCGGGCATTGAGTCTTACTCAATTTCACACCTTGTAATACAGGCAAGAATCCTTTCTTTGCTTGATCCATTTTGAATTTCTTCAAAATCTTGTCAAGGTATGTGCTTTGTGAAAGTCCAATTAAGTGTCTTGATCTATCTCTATAGATCTTAATGCCTAATATGTAAGCAGCTTCACCGAGGTCTTTCATTGAAAAACTTTTATTCAAGTATCCCTTTATGCTATCCAGAAATTCTATATCATTTCCAATGAGTAATATGTCATCCACATATAATATCAGAAATGCTACAGAGCTCCCACTCACTTTCTTGTAAATACAGGCTTCTCCGAAAGTCTGTATAAAACCAAATGCTTTGATCACACTATCAAAACGTTTATTCCAACTCCGAGAGGCTTGCACCAGTCCATAAATGGATCGCTGGAGCTTGCACACTTTGTTAGCTTCCTTTGGATCGACAAAACCTTCTGGTTGCATCATATACAACTCTTCTTCCAGAAATCCATTCAGGAATGCAGTTTTGACATCCATCTGCCAAATTTCATAATCATAAAATGCGGCAATTGCTAACTGTTGGGTTTCGTAGTAATTTCAAAAAATTTCCTACGCGCACACAGGATCATGTGATGCATAGCAACGAGAGGAGAGTGTTGTCTACGTACCCAACGCAGACCGACTGCGGAAGCAATGACACGACGTAGAGGAAGTAGTCGTACGTCTTCACGATCCAACCGATCAAGCACCGAAACTACGGCACCTCCGAGTTCGAGCACACGTTCAGCTCGATGACGATCCCCGGACTCCGATCCAGCAAAGTGTCGGGGAAGAGTTTCGTCAGCACGACGGCGTGGTGACGATCTTGATGAACTACAGCAGCAGGGCTTCGCCTAAACTCCGCTACAGTATTATCGAGGAATATGGTGGCAGGGGGCACCGCACACGGCTAAGGAATCGATCACGTGGATCAACTTGTGTCAACTTGTGTGTTTAGAGGTGCCCCTGCCTCCGTATATAAAGGAGTAGAGGAGGGAGGCTGGCCGGCCAAAAGGGGGGGAGGCGCAGGAGAGTCCTACTCCCACTAGGAGTAGGATTCCCCCTCCAATCCTAGTCCAACTAGGATTCCTCGGAGGGGAAGGGAGAGAGGGGGGCCGGCCACCTTCTCCTAGTCCTAATAGGACTAGGGGAGGGGGAAGAGGCGCAGCCACCTTGGGCTGCCCCTTTCTCCTTTCCACTAAGGCCCATGATGGCCCATATGGCTCCCGGGGGGTTCCGGTAACCTCCCGGTAACCCGGTAAAATCCCGATTTCACCCGGAACACTTCCGATGTCCAAACATAGGCTTCCAATATATCAATCTTTACGTCTCGACCATTTCGAGACTCCTCGTCATGTCCGTGATCACATCCGGGACTCCGAACAACCTTCGGTACATCAAAATGCATAAACTCATAATATAACTGTCATCGTAACCTTACGCGTGCGGACCCTACGGGTTCGAGAACAATGTAGACATGACCGAGACATGTCTCTGGTCAATAACCAATAGCGGGACCTGGATGCCCATATTGGCTCCTACATATTCTACGAAGATCTTTATCGGTCAGACCGCATAACAACATACGTTGTTCCCTTTGTCATCGGTATGTTACTTGCCCGAGATTCGATCGTCGGTATCCAATACCTAGTTCAATCTCGTTAACGGCAAGTCTCTTTACTCGTTCCGTAATACATCATCTCACAACTAACATATTAGTTGTAATGCTTGCAAGGCTTATGTGATGTGTATTACCGAGAGGGCCCAGAGATACCTCTCCGACAATCGGAGTGACAAATCCTAATCTCGAAATACGCCAACCCAACATCGACCATTGGAGACACCTGTAGTACTCCTTTATAATCACCCATTTACGTTGTGACGTTTGGTATTACCCAAAGTGTTCCTCCGGTAAACGGGAGTTGCATAATCTCATAGTCGTAGGAACATGTATAAGTCATGAAGAAAGCAATAGCAACATACTAAACGATCAGGTGCTAAGCTAATGGAATGGGTCATGTCAATCAGATCATTCTACTAATGATGTGACCTCGTTAATCAAATAACAACTCATTGTTCATGGTTAGGAAACATAACCATCTTTGATTAACGAGCTAGTCAAGTAGAGGCATACTAGTGACACTCTGTTTGTCTATGTATTCACACATGTATTATGTTTCCGGAAAATACAATTCTAGCATGAATAATAAACATTTATCATGATTATAAGGAAATAAATAATAACTTTATTATTGCCTCTAGGGCATATTTCCTTCAGTCTCCCACTTGCACTAGAGTCAATAATCTAGATTACACTGTAATGATTCTAACACCCATGGAGCCTTGGTGCTGATCATGTTTTGCTCGTGGAAGAGGCTTAGTCAACGGGTCTGCAACATTCAGATCCGTATGTATCTTGCAAATCTCTATGTCTCCCACCTGGACTAGATCCCGGATGGAGTTGAAGCGTCTCTTGATGTGTTTGGTCCTTTTGTGAAATCTGGATTCCTTTGCCAAGGCAATTGCACCAGTATTGTCACAAAAGATTTTCATTGGACCCGATGCACTAGGTATGACACCTAGATCGGATATGAACTCCTTCATCCAGACTCCTTCATTTGTTGCTTCTGAAGCAGCTATGTATTCCGCTTCACATGTAGATCCCGCTACGACGCTTTGTTTAGAACTGCACCAACTGACAGCTCCACCGTTTAATGTAAACACGTATCCGGTTTGCGATTTAGAATCGTCCGGATCAGTGTCAAAGCTTGCATCAACATAACCTTTTACGATGAGCTCTTTGTCACCTCCATATACGAGAAACATATCCTTAGTCCTTTTCAGGTATTTCAGGATGTTCTTGACCGCTGTCCAGTGATCCACTCCTGGATTACTTTGGTACCTCCCTGCTAAACTTATAGCAAGGCACACATCAGGTCTAGTACACATCATTGCATACATGATAGATCCTATGGCTGATGCATAGGGAACATCTTTCATATTCTCACTATCTTCTGCAGTGGTCGGGCATTGAGTCTTACTCAATTTCACACCTTGTAACACAGGCAAGAACCCTTTCTTCGCTTGATCCATTTTGAACTTCTTCAAAATTTTGTCAAGGTATGTGCTTTGTGAAAGTCCAATTAAGCGTTTTGATCTATCTCTATAGATCTTAATGCCTAATATGTAAGCAGCTTCACCGAGGTCTTTCATTGAAAAACTTTTATTCAAGTATCCCTTTATGCTATCCAGAAATTCTATATCATTTCCAATCAGTAATATGTCATCCACATATAATATCAGAAATGCTACAGAGCTCCCACTCACTTTCTTGTAAATACAGGCTTCTCCGAAAGTCTGTATAAAACCAAATGCTTTGATCACACTATCAAAACGTTTATTCCAACTCCGAGAGGCTTGCACCAGTCCATAAATGGATCGCTGGAGCTTGCACACTTTGTTAGCTCCCTTTGGATCGACAAAACCTTCTGGTTGCATCATATACAACTCTTCTTCCAGAAATCCATTCAGGAATGCAGTTTTGACATCCATTTGCCAAATTTCATAATCATAAAATGCGGCAATTGCTAACATGATTCGGACGGACTTAAGCATCACTACGGGTGAGAAGGTCTCATCGTAGTCAATTCCTTGAACTTGCCGAAAACCTTTTGCGACAAGTCGAGCTTTGTAGACAGTAACATTACCATCAGTGTCAGTCTTCTTCTTAAAAATCCATTTATTCTCAATTGCTTGCCGATCATCGGGCAAGTCAACCAAAGTCCATACTTTGTTCTCATACATGGATCCCATCTCAGATTTCATGGCTTCAAGCCACTTTACGGAATCTGGGCTCACCATCGCTTCTTCATAGTTCGTAGGTTCATCATGATCTAGTAGCATGACCTCCAGAACAGGATTACCGTACCACTCTGGTGCGGATCTTATTCTGGTTGATCTACGTGGTTCAGTAGTATCTTGATCTGAAGTTTCATGATCATTATCATTGGCTTCCTCACTAACTGGTGTAGGTGTCACTGAAACAGTTTTCTGTGATGAACTACTTTCCAGTAAGGGAGCAGGTACAGTTACCTCGTCAAGTTCTACTTTCCTCCCACTCACTTCTTTCGAGAGAAACTCCTTCTCTAGAAATGATCCATTCTTAGCAACGAATGTTTTGCCTTCGGATCTGTGATAGAAGGTGTACCCAACAGTTTCCTTTGGGTATCCTATGAAGACACATTTCTCCGATTTGGGTTCGAGCTTATCAGGTTGAAGCTTTTTCACATAAGCATCGCAGCCCCAAACTTTAAGAAACGACAACTTTGGTTTCTTGCCAAACCACAGTTCATAAGGCGTCGTCTCAACGGATTTTGATGGTGCCCTATTTAACGTGAATGCGGCCTTCTCTAAAGCATATCCCCAAAATGATAGCGGTAAATCAGTAAGAGACATCATAGATCGCACCATATCTAGTAAAGTACGATTACGACGTTCGGACACACCATTACGCTGTGGTGTTCCGGGTGGCGTGAGTTGCGAAACTATTCCACAGTTTTTCAAATGTACACCAAACTCGTAACTCAAATATTCTCCTCCACGATCAGATCGTAGAAACTTTATTTTCTTGTTACGATGATTTTCAACTTCACTCTGAAATTCTTTGAACTTTTCAAATGTTTCAAACTTATGTTTCATTAAGTAAATATACCCATATCTGCTTAAATCATCTGTGAAGGTGAGAAAATAACGATATCCGCCACGAGCCTCAATATTCATCGGGCCACATACATCGGTATGTATGATTTCCAACAAATCTGTTGCTCTCTCCATAGTACCGGAGAACGGTGTTTTAGTCATCTTGCCCAAGAGGCACGGTTCGCAAGTACCAAGTGATTCAAAATCAAGTGGTTCCAAAAGTCCATCGGTATGAAGTTTCTTCATGCGCTTTATTCCGATATGACCTAAACGACAGTGCCACAAATAAGTTGCACTTTCATTATCAACTCTGCATCTTTTGGCTTCAACATTATGAATATGTGTATTACTACTATCGAGATTCAATAAAAATAGACCACTCTTCAAGGGTGCATGACCATAAAAGATATTACTCATATAAATAGAACAACCATTATTCTCTGATTTAAATGAATAACCGTCTCGCATTAAACAAGATCCAGATATAATGTTCATGCTCAACGCTGGCACCAAACAACAATTACTTAGGTCTAATATTAATCCCGAAGGTAGATGTAGAGGTAGCGTGCCGACTGCGATCACATCGACTTTGGAACCGTTTCCCACGCGCATCGTCACCTCGTCCTTTGCCAGTGCCCGCTTATTCTGTAGTCCCTGTTTCGAGTTGCAAATATTAGTAACAGAACCAGTATCAAATACCCAGGTGCTACTGCGAGCTCTAGTAAGGTACACATCAATAACATGTATATCACATATACCTTTGTTCACCTTGCCATCCTTCTTATCCGCCAAATACTTGGGGCAGTTCCGCTTCCAGTGACCAGTCTGCTTGCAGTAGAAGCACTCAGTTTCAGGCTTAGGTCCAGACTTAGGTTTCTTCTCTTGAGCAGCAACTTGCTTGCCGTTCTTCTTGAAGTTCCCCTTTTTCTTCCCTTTGCCCTTTTTCTTGAAACTAGTGGTCTTGTTAACCATCAACACTTGATGCTCCTTCTTGATTTCTACCTCCGCAGCTTTCAGCATTGCGAAGAGCTCGGGAATAGTCTTGTTCATCCCTTGCATATTATAGTTCATTACGAAGCTCTTGTAGCTTGGTGGCAGTGATTGGAGAATTCTGTCGATGACGCAATCATCCGGAAGATTAACTCCCAATTGAATCAAGTGATTATTATACCCAGACATTTTGAGTATATGCTCACTGACAGAACTGTTCTCCTCCATCTTGCAACTATAGAACTTATTGGAGACTTCATATCTCTCAATCCGGGCATTTGCTTGAAATATTAACTTCAACTCCTGGAACATCTCATATGCTCCATGACGTTCAAAACGTCGTTGAAGTCCCGATTCTAAGCCGTAAAGCATGGCACACTGAACTATCGAGTAGTCATCAGCTTTGCTCTGCCAGACGTTCATAACATCTGGCGTTGCTCCAGCAGCAGGCCTGGCACCCAGCGGTGCTTCCAGGACGTAATTCTTCTGTGCAGCAATGAGGATAATCCTCAAGTTACGGACCCAGTCCGTGTAATTGCTACCATCATCTTTCAATTTTGCTTTCTCAAGGAACGCATTAAAATTCAACGGAACAACAGCACGAGCCATCTATCTACAATCAACATAAACAAGCAAGATACTATCAGGTACTAAGTTCATGATAAATTTAAGTTCAATTAATCATATTACTTAAGAACTCCCACTTAGATAGACATCCCTCTAATCCTCTAAGTGATTACGTGATCCAAATCAACTAAACCATAATCGATCATCACGTGAGATGGAGTAGTTTTCAATGGTGAACATCGTTATGTTGATCATATCTACTATATGATTCACGCTCGACCTTTCGGTCTCCGTGTTCCGAGGCCATATCTGCATATGCTAGGCTCGTCAAGTTTAACCTGAGTATTCTGCGTGTGCAAAAACTGGCTTGCACCCGTTGTAGATGGACGTAGAGCTTATCACACCCGATCATCACGTGGTGTCTGGGCACGACGAACTTTGGCAACGGTGCAT
This sequence comes from Triticum dicoccoides, assembly GCF_002162155.2. Taxonomy (NCBI): domain Eukaryota; kingdom Viridiplantae; phylum Streptophyta; class Magnoliopsida; order Poales; family Poaceae; genus Triticum; species Triticum dicoccoides. The sequence continues at coordinate 83,380,924 of NC_041387.1, read as the reverse complement.
ACTCAGGGAGAACACTTCTTGATAATTTAATGAGAGATCATCTTATAATGCTACCGTCAATCAAAGCAAGATAAGATGCATAAAAAGATAAACATCACATGCAATCAATATAAGTGATATGATATGGCCATCATCATCTCGTGCTTGTGATCTCCATCTCCGAAGCACCGTCATGATCACCATCATCACCGGCGCGACACCTTGATCTCCATCGTAGCATCGTTGTCGTCTCGCCAATCTTATGCTTTCACGACTATCACTACAGTTTAGTAATAAAGTTAAGCATTACATCGCGATTGCATTGCATACAATAAAGAGACAACCATATGGCTCCTGCCAGTTGCCGATAACTTGGTTACAAAACATGATCATCTCATACAATAAAATTCAGCATCATGCCTTGACCATATCACATCACAACATGCCCTGCAAAAACAAGTTAGACGTCCTCTACTTTGTTGTTGCAATTTTTTACGTGGCTGCTACGGGCTTAAGTAAGAACCAATCTCACCTACGCATCAAAACCACAACGATAGTTTGTCAAATAGACTCCGTTTTAACCTTCGCAAGGACCGGGCGTAGCCATACTTGGTTCAACTAAAGTTGGAGAGACAGTCGCCCGCAAGCCATCTCTGTGCAAAGCACGTCGAGGGAACCGGTCTCGCGTAAGCGTACGCGTAAGGTTGGTCTGGGTCGTCTCGTCCAACAATACCGCCGAACCAAAATATGACATGCTGGTAGGCAGTATGACTTGTATCGTCCACAACTCACTTGTGTTCTACTCGTGCATATAACATCAACATCAATAACCAGGCTCGGATGCCACTGTTGGGTTTCGTAGTAATTTCAAAAAAATTCCTACGCGCACACAGGATCATGTGATGCATAGCAACGAGAGGAGAGTGTTGTCTACGTACCCAACGCAGACCGACTGCGGAAGCGATGACACGACGTAGAGGAAGTAGTCGTACGTCTTCATGATCCAACCGATCAAGCACCGAAACTACGGCACCTCCGAGTTCGAGCACACGTTCAGCTCGATGACGATCCCCGGACTCCGATCCAGCAAAGTGTCGGGGAAGAGTTTCGTCAGCACGACGGCGTGGTGACGATCTTGATGAACTACAGCAGCAGGGCTTCGCCTAAACTCCGCTACAGTATTATCGAGGAATATGGTGGCAGGGGGCACCGCACACGGCTAAGGAATCGATCACGTGGATCAACTTGTGTCAACTTGTCTGTTTAGAGGTGCCCCTGCCTCAGTATATAAAGGAGCCAAGGGGGGAGGGTGCGCCGGCCAGGAGGAGGAGGCGCAGGAGGAGTCCTACTCCTACCGGGAGTAGGACTCCCCTCCAATCCTATTCCAACTAGGATTCCCAAGGGGGAAAGAGGGAGAGGGGTGGCCGGCCACCTCTCCTAGTCCTAATAGGACTAGGAGAAGGGGGGAGGCGCGCAGCCCCCTTGGGCTGCCCCTTTCTCCTTTCCACTAAGGCCCATGAAGGCCCATGTGGTTCCCGGGGGGTTCCGGTAACCTCCCGGTAACCCGGTAAAATCCCGATTTCACCCGGAACACTTCCGATGTCCAAACATAGGCTTCCAATATATCAATCTTTATGTCTCGACCATATAGAGACTCCTCGTCATGTCCGTGATCACATCCGGGACTCCGAACAACCTTCGGTACATCAAAATGCATAAACTCATAATATAACTGTCATCAAAATGCACGCCCGCCGTCTAATATTAATCCCGAAGGTAGATGTAGAGGTAGCGTGCCGACCGCGATCACATCGACTTTGGAACCGTTTCCCACGCGCATCGTCACCTCGTCCTTTGCCAGTGCCCGCTTATTCTGTAGTCCCTGTTTCGAGTTGCAAATATTAGCAACAGAACCAGTATCAAATACCCAGGTGCTACTGCGAGCATTGGTAAGGTACACATCAATAACATGTATATCACATATACCTTTGTTCACCTTGCCATCCTTCTTATCCGCCAAATACTTGGGGCAGTTCCGCTTCCAGTGACCAGTCTGCTTGCAGTAGAAGCACTCAGTTTCAGGCTTAGGTCTAGACTTGGGTTTCTTCTCTTGAGCAGCAACTTGCTTGCCGTTCTTTTTGAAGTTCCCCTTTTTCTTCCCTTTGCCCTTTTTCTTGAAACTAGTGGTCTTGTTAACCATCAACACTTGATGCTCCTTCTTGATTTCTACCTCCGCAGCTTTTAGCATTGCGAAGAGCTCGGGAATAGTCTTGTTCATCCCTTGCATATTATAGTTCATCACGAAGCTCTTGTAGCTTGGTGGCAGTGATTGGAGAATTCTGTCAATGACGCAATCATCTGGAAGATGAACTCCCAATTGAATCAAGTGATTATTATACCCAGACATTTTGAGTATATGCTCACTGACAGAACTGTTCTCTTCCATCTTGCAGCTATAGAACTTATTGGAGACTTCATATCTCTCAATCCGGGCATTTGCTTGAAATATTAACTTCAACTCCTGGAACATCTCATATGCTCCATGACGTTCAAAACGTCGTTGAAGTCCCGATTCTAAGCCGTAAAGCATGGCACACTGAACTATCGAGTAGTCATTTGCTCTGCCAGACGTTCATAACATCTGGCGTTGCTCCAGCAGCAGGCCTGGCACCCAGCGGTGCTTCCAGGACGTAATTCTTCTGTGCAGCAATGAGGATAATCCTCAAGTTACGGACCCAGTCCGTGTAATTGCTACCATCATCTTTCAACTTTGCTTTCTCAAGGAACGCATTAAAATTTAACGGAACAACAGCACGAGCCATCTATCTACAATCAACATAAACAAGCAAGATACTATCAGGGACTAAGTTCATGATAAATTTTAAGTTCAATTAATCATATTATTAAAGAACTCCCACTTAGATAGACATCCCTCTAATCTTCTAAGTGATCACGTGATCCAAATCAACTAAACCATGTCCGATCATCACGTGAGATGGAGTAGTTTCATCGGTGAACATCATTATGTTGATCATATCTACTATATGATTCACGCTCGACCTTTCGGTCTCCGTGTTCCGAGGCCATATCTGCATATGCTAGGCTCGTCAAGTTTAACCTGAGTATTCTGCGTGCGCAACTGTTTTGCACCCGTTGTATTTGAACGTAGAGCTTATCACACCCGATCATCACGTGGTGTCTCAGCACGAAGAACTTTTGCAACGGTGCATACTCAGGGAGAACACTTCTTGATAATTTAGTGAGAGATCATCTTATAATGCTACCGTCAATCAAAGCAAGATAAGATGCATAAAAAGATAAACATCACATGCAATCAATATAAGTGATATGATATGGCCATCCTTATCTTGTGCTTGTGATCTCCATCTCCGAAGCACCGTCATGATCACCATCGTCACCGGCGCGACACCTTGATCTCCATCGTAGCATCGTTGTCGTCTCGCCAATCTTATGCTTCCACGACTATCACTACCGTTTAGTAATAAAGTAAAGCATTACATCGCGATTGCATTGCATACAATAAAGCGACAACCATATGGCTCCTGCCAGTTGCCGATAACTTGGTTACAAAACATGATCATCTCATACAATAAAATTCAGCATCATGCCTTGACCATATCACATCACAACATGCCCTGCAAAAACAAGTTAGACGTCCTCTACTTTGTTGTTGCATGTTTTACGTGGCTGCTACGGGCTTAAGTAAGAACCAATCTCACCTACGCATCAAAACCACAACGATAGTTTGTCAAATAGACTCCGTTTTAACCTTCGCAAGGACCGGGCGTAGCCATACTTGGTTCAACTAAAGTTGGAGAGGCAGTCGCCCGCAAGCCATCTCTGTGCAAAGCACGTCGAGGGAACCGGTCTCGCGTAAGCGTACGCGTAAGGTTGGTCTAGGTCGTCTCGTCCAACAATACCGCCGAACCAAAATATGACATGCTGGTAGGCAGTATGACTTGTATCGTCCACAACTCACTTGTGTTCTACTCGTGCATATAACATCAACATCAATAACCAGGCTCGGATGCCACTGTTGGGTTTCGTAGTAATTTCAAAAAATTTCCTACGTGCACACAGGATCATGTGATGCATAGCAACGAGGGGGAGAGTATTGTCTACGTACCCTACGCAGACCGACTGCGGAAGCGATGACATGACGTAGAGGAAGTAGTCGTACGTCTTCACGATCCAACCGATCAAGCACCGAAACTACGGCACCTCCGAGTTCGAGCACACGTTCAGCTCGATGACGATCCCCGGACTCCGATCCAGCAAAGTGTCGGGGAAGAGTTCCGTCAGCACGACGGCGTGGTGACGATCTTGATGAACTACAGCAGCAGGGCTTCGCCTAAACTCCGCTACAGTATTATCGAGGAATATGGTGGCAGGGGGCACCGCACACGGCTAAGGAATCGATCACGTGGATCAACTTGTGTCAACTTGTGTGTTTAGAGGTGCCCCTGCCTCCGTATATAAAGGAGCCAAGGGGGGGAGGAGGCGCCGGCCAGGAGGAGGTGGCGCAGGAGGAGTCCTACTCCTACCGGGAGTAGGACTCCCCCCCCCCCAATCCTATTCCAACTAGGATTCCCAAGGGGGAAAGAGGGAGAGGGGTGGCCGGCCACCTCTCCTAGTCCTAATAGGACTAGGGGAAGGGGGGAGGCGCGCAGCCCCCTTGGGCTGCCCCTTTCTCCTTTCCAGTAAGGCCCATGATGGCCCATATGGCTCCCGGGGGGTTCCGGTAACCTCCCGGTAACCCGGTAAAATCCCGATTTCACCCGGAACACTTTCGATGTCCAAACATAGACTTCCAATATATCAATATTTATGTCTCGACCATTTCGAGACTCCTCGTCATGTCCGTGATCACATCCGGGACTCCGAACAACCTTCGGTACATCAAAATGCATAAACTCATAATATAACTGTCATCGTAACCTTAAGCGTGCGGACCCTACGGGTTCGAGAACAATGTAGTCATGACCGAGACACGTCTCCGGTCAATAACCAATAGCGGGACCTGGATGCCCATATTGGCTCCTACATATTCTACGAAGATCTTTATCGGTCAGACCGCATAACAACATACGTTGTTCCCTTTGTCATCGGTATGTTACTTGCCCGAGATTCGATCGTCGGTATCCAATACCTAGTTCAATCTCGTTACCGGCAAGTCTCTTTACTCGTTCCGTAATACATCATCTCACAACTAACATATTAGTTGTAATGCTTGCAAGGCTTATGTGATGTGTATTACCGAGAGGGCCCAGAGATACCTCTCCGACAATCGGAGTGACAAATCCTAATCTCGAAATACGTCAACCCAACATCGACCATTGGAGACACCTGTAGTACTCCTTTATAATCACCCAGTTACGTTGTGACGTTTGGTAGTACCCAAAGTGTTCCTCCGGTAAACGGGAGTTGCATAATCTCATAGTCATAGGAACATGTATAAGTCATGAAGAAAGCAATAGCAACATACTAAACGATCGGGTGCTAAGCTAATGGAATGGGTCATGTCAATCAGATCATTCTACTAATGATGTGACCTCGTTAATCAAATAACAACTCATTGTTCATGGTTAGGAAACATAACCATCTTTGATTAACGAGCTAGTCAAGTAGAGGCATACTAGTGACACTCTGTTTGTCTATGTATTCACACATGTATTATGTTTCCGGTAAATACAATTCTAGCATGAATAATAAACATTTATCATGATTATAAGGAAATAAATAATAACTTTATTATTGCCTCTAGGGCATATTTCCTTCACTGAGCCTCATGAGGCTCTCTGGGGCCAGGTGGTTCCTTGAGGACCGCTGCCATCTCTACTAGGACCGCGTGGTGCCTGGCCTCCTGAGCCGCCAGAATGCTCCGCCGGTGACGCTGGTAGGTGGCAGCCGTGTTCGGCAAAGGCATGCGAATGTAGCTGTGCGGCAGACCCTCGCAGCGTCCTACGCGCGAAGGCCAGAAGCGCTCCCTATATGCGGTTCGGTTGAGCCCTGGGACGTCGATGCAGACGCGCAACCCACCATCCTCACCTGGATGGGGGACCGCGTCGGGCAAGCGGTGGTCGCCGCGCATGGCCCTCGCTTCCTGAAGCTCCAGAGTGGTCTTGGCAATGAACTCCTAAACATTGGGCTTTCCACGCCCGTGTCTTCCTGAGGGAAACGTGCCACGAAGCACGCCTCCGAGTGGTGCCCGAGTGCCTCCCTCATGATGTTGGCAAGGTCTGAGGCCCTCCAGAAGAGAGCCCCTGAGCCCTGCCCGAGGAGGGCGCCGGGTGCGCCTTCCTATGTGATGGAAGGAGGCGCCCCAAGCACAGGCAATGGTCCTGACGCGGCACCACCCGAGGTGCCGACCTCCTGATGCCTTGTGCAGAGCGGTTGCTTCTTCTTCTTGGGGATGGCCTCAGGAGGGTTCTTGCCCCTTCTATCTGGGTCCTTGATTGCTGTGGCTTGGAAGGCACGCTCAAGGGAGCACACCGCATCTCTCTCTTCGTAGGGGACCATGATGATTCTGCCGCTTCCAGGCATCTTGAGGACATTGTGACCGTGGTGGGTCACTGCCATGAACTTGGCCAGGGCTAGTGAAAGTGCAACTATCCCTAGGTGGTTTTCGTAATTCCTAACAACATATAGCTCATTGAGCTAACATCATTCCAAGATGAACATTTCAGGAAAAGCTCAATGGATGGCATGGCATGGATGAGGAAAGTGGATCCCTCAAAATACTAAGGATAAAAGGATTGGCTCAAGCTCAAAAGCTCAAGACTCTACATTTTACATTTAAGTGATCCAAGATCACATTGAGTCTATAGGAAAAGCCAATACTATCAAGGAGGGATGGGTGTTGTTTAATGAGTTTCTGTCTCCACAGTAATTAGTCATATGCTCCAAAAACCCTCAAGTACTTTCTCATATCCACATTTGACCTAAACCAAAAGTCAAACTCGGCCCCACCGATTCTTTCCATCCGGCGCCACTGAGTTCAGATGTCATAGCCACTGCCACAAACCCTAGGCAAATCGGTGTCACCGATAGGGATCTCTGTCTCATCGAGATGGGATTGCAATCTCTCTGTTTCCCTTCGTAACGTTTCGGTACAACCGAGATGAGCGATCGGTCCCACCGAGATTGCAATGTAAACTCTCTGTTTCCTTTTCGTAACATTTCGGTCCCACCGAAATGAGCGAACCGGTCCCACCGAGTTTACCTGACCAACTCTCTGGTTAGCTTATTACCAAAGTCGGTCTCACCGAGTTTGTGTAATCCGTCTCACCAAGATTACGTTATGCCCTAACCCTAACCATATCGGTCCTACCAAGTTGCATGTCGGTCCCACCGAAAATCCTATCTGTCACTAGGTTTACTAAATCGGTCTGACCGAGATTGTTGATTCAGTCCCACCGAGATTGGTAAATTGTGTGTAACGGTTAGATTTTGTGTGGAGGCTATATATACCCCTCCACCTCCTCTTCATTCAAGAAGAGAGCCATCAGAACGAACCTACACTTCCAACTTGCTGTTTCTGAGAGAGAACCACCTACTCATGTGTTGAGGCCAAGATATTCCATTCCTACCATATGAATCTTGATCTCTAGCCTTCCCCAAGTTGCTTTCCACTCAAATCTTCTTTCCACCAAATCCAAATCCTGTGAGAGAGAGTTGAGTGTTGGGGAGACTATCATTTGAAGCACAAGAGCAAGGAGTTCATCATCAACACACCATTTGTTACTTCTTGAAGAGTGGCGTCTCCTAGATTGGCTAGGTGTCACTTGGGAGCCTCCGACAAGATTGTGGAGTTGAACCAAGGAGTTTGTAAGGGCAAGGAGATCGCGTACTTTGTGAAGATCTACCGCTAGTGAGGCAAGTCCTTCGTGGGCGACGACCATGGTGGGATAGACAAGGTTGCTTCTTCATGGACCCTTCGTGGGTGGAGCCCTCCATGGTCTCACGCAACCGTTACCCTTCGTGGGTTGAAGTATCCATCAACGTGGATGTACGATAGCACCATCTATCGGAACCACGGCTCTAAAATCACCGTGTCTCCAAATTGCATTTGAAATCTCCAAACCCTTCCCTTTACATTCTTGCAAGTTGCGTGCTTTACTTTCCGCTGGTCATATACTCTTTGCATGATTGCTTGAATTGTGTGAAGATTGCTGGACTTGTGCTAAGATAGCTAAAATCTGCCAAAGACTTAAATTGGGAAAGGTTAAGTTTTTAATTGGTCAAGTAGTCTAATCACCCCCCTCTAGACATACTTCTGATCCTAAAAGTGGTATCAGAGCTGTGGTCTCCATTTGCTTTGATTTCCATAGCTTTTGGTGGTCATAGCCTTGGTTTCACAACCTAGGAGAGTATGGCATCTAGCGAGGGAAATTATCACCGTAGAGGTCCTTACTTTGATGGTACGAATTTTGCTAGTTGGAAGCATAAGATGAAAATGCATATTCTCGGACATAACCCCACCATTTGGTATATTGTATGTATTGGCTTGCAAGGTGAATTCTTTGATTGGAGGGAACCAAACCGTGAAGCTAGCACGGAAGAGTTGAAGATGCTGCAATACAGCGCTCAAGCTTGTGATATCCTCTTCAACGGATTGTGCCCCGAAGAATTCAACAAAATCAGCCATCTTGAGAATGCAAAGGAAATTTGGGATATGTTGATTGATATGCATGAAGGTACCGACTCCGTCAAGGAATCCAAGTTGGTTGTGCTCCAAAGTCAACTTGACAAGTTCAAAATGAAGGATGGTGAAGGTGTCGCTGAAATGTACTCTAGGCTTGCTCTTATCACAAATGAGACTGCGGGCTTAGGAAGTGAAGAGATGACCGACAAATTCATCATCAAGAAGATCCTAAGAGCATTGGATGGAAAATATGATACCGTGTGCATATTGATCCAAATGATGCCCAATTACAAGAATCTCAAGCCAACGGAGGTCATTGGAAGAATTGTTGTTCATGAGATGTCACTCAAGGATAAGGAGGAACTTCACAACAAGTCAAGTGGTGCTTACAAAGCCTCATGTGAAGCCCCTACATCATCAAGTGAGAAACAAACCTTCAATTGAGAATTGAGCTTAATGGTGAAGAACTTCAACAAATTCTACAAGAGTAGAAGCAAAGAAAGAAGCTCCAAGTCAAGGTCCTACAACGACAAAAGATCTTCTAGTAGAGAGCGTAATTGCTACAATTGTGGGAGACCCGGACACTATTCCAATGAGTGTACGGCACCCCACAAAAGAAGAGAAGAATCACCCAAGAGGAGAGGTAGAAGAGAAGAATCACCACTAAGAGAGAGGAGGAGTAGAGATGATCGTTATGAACGAAGAACATCCCGGAGAAGCAAGGATTCGGAAAGGAAGGACAAGTCATCAAGGAGCTACACAAAACGAAGGCATCAAGCTCATGTTGGTGAATGGGTATCCGGCTCCATCTCCGACAATCACTCCGAGAGAAGCTATCACTCCGACTCCGAACATACTCAAGATGAAGGAGTTGCCGGTCTAGCACTTGTGTCAACCAACTCCTACAACATATTTGATTCACCAAATGAAGGACTTGGAAGATGCTTCATGGCTAAAGGCCCTAAGGTAACACACCCCGAGTATGTTGATTTCAATAGTGATGAAGATGACTTGTTAGATGATATGGATTTACTTGTTGACAACTCTAGTGATGAATACTATGATGAAACGTCAATTAATCATGCTAATCAAGATAAAACGAATGACAATGATAAGGAGAAGATTGAGCTTCTTACAAAAGAACTAAACACTCTTAAGTTAGCTCATGAAACTATCTTAAAAGATCATCGAGAACTTTTAAGGACTCATGAGAAATTATGCTTTGAAAAGCTCAATCTTGAGCAAGAGCATGAGTTCTTAAAGGCAATCAATGATGATCTCCGTAAGAAAAGTTCTTCTTACATTGCCAAGCGTTTACTCTTACCTACTTACATGCCTCAAGTCAAGTCCATTAACAAAAACAAGAAAGATTCTTCCTCTAGTAGTAACAATAATCATGTTAAATCCAATATTGTTGCTTCTAGTAGTTCTCTTGATTCCACTAATGATTCTCTTAGCCAAGTTACTCTTGAGCAAGAAAATAGCTTATTGAAGGGAATTATAGAGAAAGGTGTTGACAAGAACCTTGCCGAGAGTAAGCAATTTGAGGAAATTGTACGCAAGCAAGGAAGGCACCGGAAGAACCAAGGTGTTGGTTTTGAACGAAAGTTCAATGCCAATGGAGTTGAGTGGAAAGAAGATCACTATCCCAAGACAAAGTTTGTTCCTCAACAAGAGAAGTACGATCCTACTTCCTTCAAGGGGACACAAGCTCAAGATGATCTTCCACCACAAGACCACAAGCAAAAAAGGCAAGGACAAGCTTCAAGAGGAGATTGATGCATTTGAAGAAGCTACTAAGGCCTTGGTCAAGTGGGTTCCCAAGACTACGTCAAGTTCTACTTCATCAAGTACGACTACAACTCCAAGGATTCCCATCAAGATGATGTGGATCCCGAAGAAGAAGAACTAGAGAGTTCTTGAGGGTGACTCCGCCAACATACTTCACTCATATCTTTTTGGCAACAACAAGTGCAATCAACTTCCATATCTTGCACTAGTTCAAGGAGTCACAAACCCTCTTGTTGGTAAGACAAGGGACAAGGTAACCTAATGCTTTCATGGAAATCATCTTGTGTATGCATCACTCTATGTCTGTGGATATACTTGTTTGTTCCTTGTGGGACTAACCCGTGTAGGTATTGAAAGTGCAACTCACTCCAAAGGATTGCTCCAAATGATCTTCATCAACACTGAGCATCCACATCTTCAACACCTACATGAAGTCATCATTGACAAAACCCAAGGTTAGTTCATCCCTCTACGGGGGGATCTCACATCTAGGGGGAGCTTAACTCTAAGAATTGAGTCAAAGAAACTCTAATGGTGTGAACACATCAATGCATTATGTAAAAGTGGTAACCCCACTTGAGCTTAAATGATGAGTATGACATATGATCAAATGTTCTCATTTGACTCCTAAGTCAATATACTCATATATAGATGACCTAGTCATCGTCAATTGTTTGATAGATGCTAGAATTGGTTGTGCATGCTTTGCCACATATTTCATTTGCTATTTTATTGTGTGAGCATGTTGGTTGCATATTTAACTCATTCGAGGACATCCACTTGTTTCTTTGATTGATTGGCTTCTTTTTCTTTTGCCAAGTGGATGAACAAGAATGCCTAAGAACCTTCTCTAGCTATCTATGTTTTTCTTGTCTCAAACTCTATTCATGCTACATCACAAAATTTGATCAAGTTAGATTCGAACCACTCTGTGTGAGGAGCACTCGATGTCCCCGATTCGTCATAGACTTAAACTTCCAAAACTTCTTTCTGCGTTTTGATCTGACCGGTTCTTCCATTTTGGTCATACCGAGATCACTAAGTCGATCTAGGTTTTCAATCTCGGTGCAACCGATTTGAACATTTTGGTCACACTAAGTTGCAGTAACTGTCAGTTATGCATCTCTGTGCCACCGAGTTGTTCCACTCGGTCACACCGACAGGGTCGGGCTATATATACTCACGGGCAAAAATTTGGAAACTTTCTCCAAACCCCTTCGCTCGCGCATAGCTTGCTCTGCCTCCAGGATCTCTGGATCGTCGTCTTCATTGCCAGCTGCCTCCAGTCATTAGTCTCCGCCGCCGTCAATGGAATTCAACCCCGCTGTTGCCGCCGTAGTGAGTTCATCGCCAAACTAGGGTATGGACTCGATCAAAGTGATATCCCCGTCCGATTCCTAGCACATTGTGTTCATCATGATACTTGCCATGATTGAAATGATACTATCGAGTCAAAACAATCCATAGATTAGACGTGAATTGGAAATTTAGGGTTAGGTTTCCGCCGAAACCATCTCGGACCCACCGAGTTGTAAAACTCGGTTCCATCGATTTGGCTAAGGCCATTGCACAAGTGATTCTCGGTCTGACCGAGAATTGCAAATCGGTGTGACCGAGTTCAGGACTTTGTGAAACCCTAGCAGTCTCGGTGCCACCGAACTGTGACTCGGTCTGACCGAGTTCACTAGTTTAGGTTCCAAAAGCTGCTTCGGTATCACCGAGTTCTCAAATCGGTTGATCCGAAATGCTTTCTGTGGGAAACTAAAACTAAGTTTTTGAATCATCCGTTTGCAAAAACCTCTGTATTTTGTGATGCTCATCCATTCTATCTCATCTACATCCACTCACAGGGTCAGCAGTCAGTGTTTGCAGTATGTCTGATCAAAGTGACAGCCAGAACTAGCCAGAGGAGCAGATTCACATGAGTGAGGGCACTAGTCCCTCTAGCACCTCAGATGATGGCAGCAGGAGCACCCCAAGCAACTTGCCCAAAGCTGCCACCAGGGCCAGAAATAAGAGAACTTCAGACTCTCAGGATGAAGACTATGTGGAGTTGAGGAAGAGGCCACTTCCAAGAAGAAAGTGCTCAAGAAAGAATTTGGCATAGCTGCAGCCACCAAGCCAGGACTAAACAGGAAGGTCCCTGCCAAGAGGACACCTATGCTGAAAGTCAGAGCATCATCTCAAGAACCTAAGAAATCTGATCCCAAAGAGGCTGCTGCAGAAGGGAAGAAGAGGAAGGAAAGGGTCAAGAAGACCATGGCCAGAGTTGTTGGACAGCCTTCCATGATGGAAGAGGAAGAGGAAGAAGAGGCTGCTGCTCCAGCACCCAAGGCACAATAGCTTATGGGATATGCTATAAGGTCAGGGGATGCATCATCAAAGCCCAAAGAAGCATCCAAAGCTGCCTCCAAGCCCAAGACTGCACCTAAGATGAATACCAGAAACATACCAGCTGCTGAGAAGAACAAGGCCCCAGTGCCTGAAGTTGCTGCTGAAGAAGAAGATGATGAAGAGCATATCTTGAGAAAGTTGAAGCCAAAGATTCCAGACCACAATGATGCTCATCATGTGGCTGAGAACATGAAGCTGAAGAAGGATGCTGGACTCAGACAGTGGAGGTTGTCTGATCCTTATGCAATCAGGAGAAGGACAACTGTTGACTACAGGTTCCACACTAAGGAACAACAGGATTTCTATGAGACTGTGCTGCTGGACAAGAAACCTATAGTTTGTGACATGAGGTGGGTGGACTGGAAATACATGAAGGAGAATGAGGAACACTACCCAGGTGTGTTTGACAGCTTCAAGGGTTGTGGAGTTGATGACTTTGTTGGACAGAAGTTCACAAAGTGGAATGATGAACTCATAATGCAATTCTACTCCACAGCTCACTTTTATCCTGATGGCAGAATAGTTTGGATGTCTGAAGGTACAAGGTACCAATCCACAATTGAAGAATGGGCAAATCTGATCAATGCACCAAAGGAAAAAGAAGATGACTTGGATGTCTATGCCAAGAAGAAAATGGATCACAACTCAATGGCACAGATGTACAAGGAGATACCAGATGATGCTCTTGAGACTCACAAGTTTGGGTCTGTCCATTTCCTTCTGTCAGGACTACCAACGATCAACTGGATCCTAAGGCACACACTCTTGCCCAAGTCAGGTGACCACAACATGATTAGAGGCCATTCAATAAACTTGCTACACATATTTGATGTGCCTCAGAAGTTCAAGGTTATGAGCCTCATTGTTGAAACAATCAAGAGGACAGCAGCAGACCAGAAGAGAAGTTGTGGGTATGCCCCACATATCTAGGAGCTGATCAACTCCAAGATGGGCACGGACACTTACCTGTTGGACACGGAACACATGCCTATCTATCGAGACTTTGAGGACAACCAAGTAGTCATGAATGAAAATGAACCATCTTCAGTGCAAGCACAAGAGAAGAAGGAGAAGGCAAAGAAAGAGAAGGCTGCCAAGATGCCAACAATTGATGAGGCATCTGAGTACTTTCTGAAGAGCAAACAGGACCAGCTTGGTTACTTGATAGCATCCACACTGAGGATTGAGAAAGGGTTGGCCACCCTAATTCAAAACCAGGAGAGCCTAGAAAGAATCATGGAACGAAAGTTATATGACTTAGATGTGAAAGTAACTGAGGTCCAGTCTGTTGTGGAGCAGCTTCAGGGTGATATGCAGGAGAGGAAGGGCAAGACTACCACTGATGCATTTGCCAGAGTGCCTAGAGCTCAAAGATCAGTTGCAGTGCCAGTGACAGACACCAGAGCCACTTCATCTGCACCAGCTACAGCTCCAGCTCCAGTGCAACCAGCTCCATCACCTACTCCTCCCGCTCCATCCACATCAACTGAAGTCTTCGTCCAAGGAGCCATCTCTACACCACCACCTGAAGATCAAGCCTGAGAGTCGTTCTAGTACTATGCATTTTCTATGAACTTTTTGGTAACTTGTTGCCAAAGGGGAGAAAAATGTATAGATCATAGGCTTCGAGAGAGAGTGTTGCTTTTTGTTCTCTCTTGCTTTTTGTGGTTGAACTTTATTTGCTTTTGCTTGCTTGAGATACTACCTTATTGCCTGTGTGATACAATGATGATCATGTGTTTGATCATATGCTACTTTAATGCTTGTTGGATGACATTATTCCTTTTATCTCTATATGATCATTCACTTTGCTTGGTGATGAGTGCATGTATTCAATCTTTATTATTTTGAGCGCTCCACCAAGATGTATGTGACATGGAAGAGTAAACCATGAGCCTAACTCCTTGTGCATTTGCAGTCCAAAGCAAATCTTAAACTATGCACAAATTTAGGGGGAGCTCTTGCTTATCACATACTTCTCAAAGCGACGATGTTTTTCACTCTTATTATTATTTGTCGAAGCTTTGATCTATATGTTGTCATCAATTACCAAAAAGGGGGAGATTGAAAGTGCAACTATCCCTAGGTGGTTTTGGTAATTCCTAACAACATATAGCTCATTGAGCTAACATCATTCCAAGATGAACATTTCAGGAAAAGCTCAATGGATGGCATGGCATGGATGAGGAAAGTGGATCCCTCAAAATACTAAAGATAAAAGGATTGGCTCAAGCTTAAAAGCTCAAGACTCTACATTTTACATTTAAGTGATCCAAGATCACATTGAGTCTATAGGAAAAGCCAATACTATCAAGGAGGGATGAGGTGTTGTTTAATGAGTTTCTTGCTCCATGATGCTTAGTGATATGCTCCAAAAACCCTCAACTACTTTCTCATATCCACATTTGACCTAAACCAAAAGTCAAACTCGGCCCCACCGATTCTTTCTATCCGGCGCCACCGAGTTCACATGTATAGCCACTGCCACAAACCCTAGGCAAATCGGTCTCACCGATAGGGATCTTGGTCTCACCGAGATGGGATTGTAATCTCTCTGTTTCCCTTCGTAACGTTTCGGTACCACCGAGATGAGCGATCGGTCCCACCGAGATTGCAATGTAAACTCTCGTTCCTTTTCGTAACATTTCGGTCCAACCAAAATGAGCGAACCGGTCCCACCGAGTTTACCTGACCAACTCTCTGGTTAGCTTATTACCAAAGTCGGTCTCACCGAGTTTGTGTAATCGGTCTCACCGAGATTACGTTATGCCCTAAACCTAACCATATCGGTCCTACCGAGTTGCATGTCGGTCCCACCAAAAATCCTAACGGTCACTAGGTTTACTAAATCGGTCTGACCGAGTTAGTTGATTCGGTCCCACCGAATTGGTAAATTGTGTGTAACGGTTAGATTTTGTGTGGAGGCTATATATACCCCTCCACCTCCTCTTCATTCGAGAAGAGAGCCACCAGAATGAACCTACACTTCCAACTTGCTGTTTCTGAGAGAGAACCACCTACTCATGTGATGAGGCCAAACTATTGCATTCCTATCATATGAATCTTGATCTCTAGCCTTCCCCAAGTTGCTTTCCACTCAAATATTCTTTCCACCAAATCCAAATCCTGTGAGAGAGAGTTGAGTGTTGGGGAGACTATCATTTGAAGCACAAGAGCAAGGAGTTCATCATCAACACACCATTTGTTAATTCTTGAAGAGTGGTGTCTCCTAGATTGGCTAGGTGTCACTTGGGAGCCTCCGACAAGATTGTGGAGTTGAACCAAGGAGTTTGTAAGGGCAAGGAGATCGCCTACTTCATGAAGATCTACCGCTAGTGAGGCAAGTCCTTCGTGGGCGACGGCCATGGTGGGATAGACAAGGTTGCTTCTTCGGGGACCCTTCGTGGGTGGAGCCCTCCGTGGTCTCGCGCAACCGTTACCCTTCGTGGGTTGAAGTCTCCATCAACGTGGATGTACGATAGCACCACCTATCGGAACCACGGCTCAAAAATCACCGTGTCTCCAAAATTGCGTTTGAAATCTCCAAACCCTTCCCTTTACATTCTTGCAAGTTGCATGCTTTACTTTCCGCTGCTCATATACTCTTTGCATGCTTTCTTGAATTGTGTGAAGATTGCTTGACTTGTCCTAAGATAGCTAAAATTTGCCAAAGACTAAAATTGGGAAAAGGATAAGTTTTTAATTAGCCAAGTAGTCTAATCAACCCCCCCCCCTCTAGACATACTTCCGATCCTACAGCTGGATACCCGAGGATGGCATTGTACGGCAGGTGGATGTGGGCGACGTGGAAGTCGATGAGCTCGGTGCGGTAGTTGTCCCGCTGTTCGAAGGTGACAGGGATGCAGACCTTCCCTATCGGGGTGGTGGAACCGTCGGTAACTCCTGAGAAAGGCTCGGTAGGCTGGAGCTGATCATAGAGCACTTGAAGGTTGTGGAACATCTCAATGGAGAGGACATTAAGCCCTGCGCTGCCATCGATGAGAACGTGGTGACTAGCACGTTGCTGATGACGGGTGAGTAGAGCATCGGGAGAATGCCAGAAGTAGCCGTGCACTTGATTTGATCTGCCGAGCTGAAGGTGATGGCGCACTTGGACCACCTGAGCGGGTGCGTGGCCTCGAGCCTGGGAAGGGCTGTGTTCAGCTCGCGAGCAAACTGCTTGAAGATATGTTGAGAGGCTGGGGCCTGAGCTCCGCCCAAGATGCAAGCGATAGCACACGGCTCCTGGAAGCCCCCAGCCCCCTCATCCTGGTGATGGTCAAAATTCCATCTTGGCGGTGGCGGCAGCGGAGGAAGGCCTGGGTTATCCTGGGGGCGGTCCTCGCGAGGCTGATCCCTCCAGGCACCCTCAAGAGGCTGGTCCCTCCAGGCGCCCTCGCGAGGCTGGTCCTGCCAGCGATCCTCATGAGGTCAGTCATGCCACTCCTGGCGAGTGCCACGGTCGTCCCATCGTCCTCTGCCACGTCCTCCTCCTTGGTCGTAGCCCTGGTCGTTGCGCTCGGGGCGTCAACCAAAGCGTCCTTCTCGAACGGCCCTGAGCTCCTGGCAATCATTGGTGTTGTGGGTGTGGAGGTTGTGGTAGGCGCAGAACGGTCAGCTGCCCTTGGACGACTCCGGCTTGTCCCTACCGTGCTTTGTGTCTTGTTCCGCCGCGAGCACGGCCACTCCCTTGCGCTCCACGTCCTTGACCTTGGTCTTCTTTTCTTCCGGGTCGGCAGCCGGGAGCTCGAGGAGGGAGAGGCGTCCTTCTTCATCTCTTGCGCACTAGGTCGCCAGGTTGGACAGCTCGAGGGATGTGCACAACTCCTCGTGGATGGTGAGCTCCTGCTTCATCTTGACGTCACAGACGCCATCGGAGAATGCTGAGATGATGGCCTCGTCTGGCACCTTGGGGATCTTGAGGCGGACGCTGTTGAAGCGCTGGATGTATTTCTGCATGGTCTCCCCAGGCTGCTGCTTGATGTGGCGCAGGTCACCCGTGGCCGGGGGGCGGTCGCGAGTGCCCTAGAAGTTGGCAATGAAGCGGTTGTGCATCTCGTCCCAGGAGGAGATCAAGCCGGGAGGCAAGTTAAGGATCCATGAGCGGGCACCGCCCTTGAGTTCCATGGGAAACTAATTCGCCATGACTTTCTCATCACTGTTGGCTGCCTCGATGCTCAGCTTGTAGAGTTGCAAGAACTCCATAGGGTCGGGGGTGCCGTCATAGCGAGGAGGCAGGTCTGGCTTGAACTTTCCCGGCCAGGCGACGCTACGCAGCTCGGGGTGAAGGCGCGGCAGCCCGCTGTGGTCATCGGGGCCCTTTGTTGACGTGAAGCTTGCTCTTGATGGTACCCGCGCATTGCTGCCACAGGCAGCACGCGGTCTCGTCGCGCCGGTGCAGGGAGCACGGAGCGCCTTCTTGAGGCCGAGGGATTTCTTGACAGCTTTCTTCTTGTCGCGCGGGCACTAGACGCAGTGGGTCACGCCCAGGGGCCGCGTGCCTTGGTGCCAGGTCGCCGTCTTGGGGCAGAGGCGGTGGAGGCGCTCCATGAGCCACATTGCCCGCACCTGGCGGAGGGCAAGGCAGCGAAAGGGACAATGCAGGAGAGCCCCATGCGATACTGACGAGCTCGGTGATGCGAGCAAGCCATTCCTCATAGAGGTCGTCGACGGGGCAGTAACGCAGGAGCTCGCGTTCCATAAGTAGCGCGGCCTGCGCGTCCGTGGGGGCACGATGAGCATGGAACGACGAGCCGGCTGGGGTCACCGACGGAGTGGTGGTGCGGCTGTCCCGCCGCACCAAGGGGTGCGGCGAGGATGCTTGCTACTAATTCCCCACCGGGCCGGTGGCGGCGTTGGCGGAAGGCGACGGAGAACGACGGGGAGGTCCGTCGACAAGGGCCATCTGGGCGACGCATGAGGCGAGAGCGGCCCGGCGCTCGGCGCGGGCTCGGCGGGCATCAGACATGGATGCGACGAAGCTATGGGACGCGGATCAGCGGAAGGAAGACTTCTGTGCACCCCTACCTGGCGCGCCAAATGTCGGATCTAGGGTTCCGGCAAAACCCTTCAGGTTCGAACACTGGGGTGCGCACGAAGATTTCCCCCTACCGAATGTCGCTCTCAGCCCCGCCACGATCTCTAAACTTAGCTCGATGAACTCACAACACAAGAGACACGAGATTTATACAGGTTCAGGCCACCGTTGTGGTGTAATACCCTACGCCTGTGTGGTGGTGGTCGATTGCCTCTTGGGCTAATGATGAACAGTACAAGGGAACAACAACCTCCTGAGGAGAGGTGTTCTTGAGCTGGTGTGGTGTTCTACTTGTTCTGGTTTTGGTCCGGTTCGTCCGTTCTACTGTGGTGGCTAGTCCTATTTATAGAGGCCCTGGTCCTCTTCCCAAATATTGAGCGGGAAGGGATCCAAAAACGTCCAATTTGAAAGGGTACAGCTAGTACAAGCTATACTGACTAAAGGTGGTCTTCGCCAGTCAAAGGCGCTGGTGGTGACGCCATCTTGGGCTCCATGATGACCTCCGTCCTACCGTCCTGCTGGTCATTGTCTTCTTGCACTGATATGGAAACCTTTGTCTGATGCCTCGGTACTACGCGCCTGCGCTTGCCCTCTTAGCACCAAAGGGGAAACAAGGACACTGTGCCCGCCTGGCTTTGGTCGTCATGGCTTGCATCATCCGAACCTCACGAGGTACCCCTTGCCTTGATCTCTCTGCCCCTTCGCGAGCCTGCCTGGTGAGGCCGCTCCTAAGGAGCCCTTGTGTTATCTGCATTGCGAGGCTTCGCCCCTCGTGAGGGTCTTGAGTGTTGGTTGACGAAGACGAGCCGTGCTGGGCCATTGGTGGAGCCATGCCGTGGGCCGCAGGCACGCAAGTCTGGGGACCCCCATTCCCAGAACACCGACACCATGGATTTGCTCTAGTGCTTCACTTATATCTTTTTGAACACAGTGTTTTGTTTTGAAGAAATGCTCTCATGGTTCACTTAGATTTATTTGGGAGTTAGTAATTTTTTTAGAAATTCTCTCTTGCTTCACTTAGATTATTTTGAGAGAAAGAAAAAATATGCTCATTTTCTTCACTTATATTTGCTTGAGCTTATCAAAAGCAATATATGAAAATAGCCCAAAGTGATAGATATCCAAGGAGGGTATAATAAAAACTTTCATGAAGATCATTGGACAAAATAAACTTGATTCTTAGTAATGGTTCTGAGATCTGACGATATGATATGTGAGTCATGTTGATGACTAATTGTGCTTTAGTAAGAATATTGGTGTTAAGGTTTGTGATTCCCTATGCAAGCATGAAAGTCAATAGTTATGCAATGAAATGTATATCCTACTTGTGGTGCATTATTCAGTGTTACTTATGATTAATGCTTGGGTATGAAACTTTTTGCTTTTTGGTTGGTCACTTCTAATCCTTTTGATAGCCTTCATTTTGCACTAAGTATGATCACTACTTGTGCATCCAAAACCCTTTAAACCAGTTTTGCCATATGAGTCCACTATACCTACCATTATGTGGTATTTCCATGCCGTTCTAAGCAAATTTGCATGTGCCATCTCTAATTTTCAAAATAAATTTCTCTTTTGTGTGCTCTACCGCTCGTGTGGCAGTGAGGGGTGGCCAATATTTTCCATGCTAGATGTGTTATTCTCACAATGAGTGTTTATTCACTTGTCATTGCACGAGAGTACGACAAAGGTATTAGGGATGCCTAGTCCCGAAATGAAAAATGAATTTACTTTATGTTGTCAAATAATAAATTCCTTGGAAATTGTTGGTATGGAGGGCACCCGTGGATACGGTTAGCCATGGAAAGTGAAAGTAATGGTGCAAAAAGGTATAAACTTTGTTTCCTGTTTGGGAACCGCCTATGATGTATCTAGCATGGAAAGTCTTGGGAGCTCTAAGTCATTTTTGTTGGTGGGAAAAGTATGCCTCCCAAAATGTTTTTATCTCTCAATTTTCACTTTGAGCTCTAGCACCTCTACAAATCCCTACTTCCCTCCGTGAAGGGCCTCTCTTTACTTATACAATTTCTATTTTGAATTTGAGTCTCCATCTTCTCTTATAAAGCACCAACTAAGGGGCACTATGATCGTATTTGAGCATTGGGTGTAGCTAATATTCGAGTGTGTTTCATGAATGGATCAATGATTGAGCATAATGGTGTCGGAGAAACGACACCTATGGGGTCACATGGATCCCTTCTACGATTGGCGGGGAGAGAGGGGTGTGCAAAGAGCAGGTCCAACGATCAACATGATGGATTTTTACCCAGGTTTGGGCCGTTGAGAAGCGTAGAACCCTAGTCCTGCTTTGAGTGTATATTTAGTGTTCTTGGACATCGACTAGCTGCTATGCATGCCCAATCCAAAAAGTTCAAATCCCTCTCCAGTATGGCTTGGCCTCCTTTTATACTAAGGGGCTACCATAGTGGCAAATAGGCACAGAGGAGGTGTAAAGCTGCTACAATGGTTGTGCTTATCACCGACGTTATAGGACAAACGCATTAAATGCGCTGCTTACGTGCCCCCCATAACTTTATCGGGGACGGAAAGAGAACTCGTCCCGTCCGTTGCCGCCTCACCCCGTCTTGACACGCATCCAAGATGACACGGCATGCAGCGCCAAGCTGACTGGCTAGCCGCTGCGCTGGAGCGGTGGCAGGATCTTCACAAAGATCTGCATGCCACCACGCAGGTGCTTGCCTAGTTGCCAGGCTGGTCGCTGTGCTGGAACGGTCGCAGGGCGGCGGAACCTTGTCATGCACGAGCCTCGCTATGTCTTCACAGTCATCCCCGACAAGAATCTTGTCGGGGTCGTTCTCTGGTCTTCACAAAGATCTGCATGCCACGAGTCTTCACAAAGATCTGCATGCTACTATGCATGTGCCCCTGAGTCTTAGTCTTGACGTTGTCGATGGTGTCAGACCTCTCAACCTCAAGGGTGGTGGTCCTGTCAGTGCTTCGCAAGCCTTCCCGACAAGGATCTTGCCGGGGCTTTGCAAGCCACCATGGCAAGGATCTTGCCGGGGGTCTAGCTTGTCTTCTGCTCCCTATTTACTTGTTTGCCTTAGCCGTCTTGTATTTTGCCTTCAACTGCCCCGTCAAGCCTCGCCATAGGTACGGCTACAACTGCCCGTGCACAAGTAAGGGGTACAAAAGGGCCCAGACTTGTGTACACTGACAGGAGCCCCCGGGCCTGGGCTATATGCAAGTGCGAAGCATCGTTGGGCTAGGCCCAAAACAGTGCGCGGGCACGTGTGGCAGGGATTAACTGCTGTAATCTTCTTGTCTGTTGTGCTTCCCCATAGTCTACATTGTGTGCGCGACCTGGGGGTCGTGTGTGTAACGGTCGCAACACGCCTGCGGCACCTTCACATTGAACTATAAAGAGGCAACCCGTGCCTTCCCCATAAAAAGAGGAATCCGCGGGACTGTTGCTCATTTACCACACTTGCCTTTCCCAATCTAGGAACCGTCGTCCCCCTTCTTCTTCCTCGAGCCCCAACCAAAGCCTCCGCCTCTGTCCGCCACCGCCGTGCCCTCACCGCTCTCGATCCCCCGCCCTCCCTCGGCTGTCATGGCGCCCAAGACAAGCAAGGGCAAGGGAGCGTCCAAGGCGAGCAACGGGAAGGAGGTGCCGGAGAGTGAATTGGCTAAACTGTGGAAGAAGTACGTCGTCTTCGCCCCGACGGTTGACGCGTGCTACGTCTTGAGCTTTCGTTGGTTTTCCATGAAGAGGAAAGGATGATGCACCACAGTAGCGTAAGTATTTCCCTCAGTTTTTGAGAACCAAGGTATCAATCCAGTAGGAGGCTCCTCACAAGTCCCACGCACCTACACAAACAAACAAAGAACTCACAACCAACGCGATAAAGAGGTTGTCAATCCCTTCACGGCCACTTGCGAAAGTGAGATATGATAGAGATAATATGATAAGATAAATATATTTTTGGTATTTTATGATATAGATTGGAAAAGTAAAGATGCAAATAAAAGTAAATTGAAAGCTTATATGATAAGAGATAGACCCGGGGTCCATAGGTTTCACTAGAGACTTCTCTCAAGATAGCATAAGTATTACGGTGGGTGGACAAATTACTGTCGAGCAATTGATAGAAAAGCGAATAATTATGAGATTATCTAGGCATGATCATGTATATAGGCATCACGTCTGTGACAAGTAGACCTACTCCTGCCTGCATCTACTACTATTACTCCACACATCGACCGCTATCCAGCATGCACGTAGAGTATTAAGTTCATAAGAATAGAGTAACGCTTTAAGAAAGATGACATGATGTAGAGGGATAAACTCATGCAATATGATATAAACCCCATCTTTTTATCCTTGATGGCAACAATACAATATATGCCTTGTTGCCCCTGCTGTCACTGGGAAAGGACACCGCAAGATTGAACCCAAAGCTAAGCACTTCTTCCATGGCAAGAAAGATCAATCTAGTAGGCCAAACCAAACCGATAATTTGAAGAGACTTGCAAAGATAACTCATCATATATAAAAGAATTTAGAGGAGATTCAAATATTTCTCATAGTTAAACTTGATCATAAACCCACAATTCATCGGATCTCGACAAACAAACCGCAAAAAGAGTTACATCGAATAGATCTTCAAGGAGAGGAAGCAGAACATGGTATTGAGATTCAAAGAGAGATAAGAAGTCATCTAGCTAATAACTATGGACCTGAAGGTCTATGGTAAACTCCTCACAAATCATCGGAGAGGCCTTGGAGTTGATGTAGAGGCCCTCCATGGTGGATTCCCCCTCCGACAGAGCATCGGCGACGGCTCCAAGATGGGATCTCGCGGATACAGAAGGTTATGGTGGAGGAAATAGTTTTTCGGTGGCTCCCCTCATGGTTTCGGGGTACATGGGTATATATAGGAGGAAGAAGTACGTCGTTGGAAGCCCGAGGGGCCCACGAGATAGGGGGCGCCCTCCACCCTCGTGGGTTCCTCGATTGTTTCTTGACTTGCACTCCAAGTCCTCTGGATCACGTTTGTTCCAAAAATCACGCTCCCGAAGGTTTCATTCTGTTTGGACTCCGTTTGATATTCCTTTTTTTCGAAACACTGAAATAGGCAGAAAAAACAGCAATATGGGTTGGGCCTCCGGTTAGTAGGTTAGTCCCAAAAATGATATAAAAGTGTAAAGTAAAGCCCATAAAATCCAAAACAGGTAATATAATAGCATGGAACAATCAAAAATTATAAAAACGTTGGAGACGTATCAAGCATCCCAAAGCTTAATTCCTGCTCGTCCTCGAGTAGGTAAATGATAAAAACAGAATTTTTGGTGTGGAATGCTACCTAGCATAATTCTCAATGTATTTCTCTTTATTGTGGCATGAATGGTCAGATCCAAATTATTCAAAATAAAAGTTCATATTGACATAAGAAATTGTAATAATTCAAGCATACTAATAAAGCAATCATGTCTTCTCAAAATAACATGGCTTAAAGAAAGTTATCCCTACAAAATCATATAGTCTGGCTGTTGCTCTATCTTCATCACACAAAGTATTTAATCATGCACAACCCCGATGACAAGCCAAGCAATTGTTTCATACTTTAGTAATCTCAAACTTTTTCAATTTTCACACAATACATGAGCGTGAGCCATGGACATAGCACTATATGTGGAATAGAAGGGTGGTTGTGGAGAAGACAAGAAGGAGAAGATAGTCTCACATCAACTAGGCGTATCAACGGGCTATGGAGATGCACATTAAAAAATATCAATGTGAGTGAGTACGGATTGCCATGCAACGGATGCACTAGAGCTATAAATGTATGAAAGCTCAACAAAAGAAACTAAGTGGGTGTGCATCCAACTTGCTTTCTCACAAAGACCTAGGGCATTTTTGAGGAAGCCCATCATTGGAATATACAAGCCAAGTTCTATAATGAAAAATTCCCACTAGTATATGAAAGTGACAACATAAGAGACTCTCTATCATGAAGACCATGGTGCTATTTTGAAGCATTGTCCCTTCTCTCTTTTTCTCTCATTATTTTTTTTCTTTTTATCCTTTTTCTTTCTTTCTTTCTTTTTTTTCTTTTTGGTGGGCTTCTTTGGCCTCTTTTTTCATGGGCTTCTTTGGCCTCTTTTATTTTTTATAAAGTCTGAAGTCTCATCCTGACTTGTGGGGGAATCATAGTCTTCACCGTCCTTTCCTCCCTGGGACAATGCTCTTATAATGAAGATCATCACACTTTTATTTATTTACAACTCAAAATTACAACTCGATACTTAGAACAAGATATGACTCTATATAGATGCCTTCGGCGGTGTACCGGGATATGCAATGAATCAAGAGTGACATGTATGAAAAATTATGAGGTGGCCTTGCCACAAATACGATGTCAACTACATGATCATGCAAAGAGCAATATGACAATGATGATGCATGTCATGATAAACGAAACGGTGGAAAGTTGCATGGCAATATATCTCGGAATGGCTATGGAAATGCCATAATAGGTAGGTTGGTGGCTGTTTTGAGGGAGGATTATTGTGGGTGTATGGTACCGGCGAAAGTTGCGCAGCACAAGAGAGGCTAGCAATGGTGGAAGGGTGAGAGTGCGTATAATCCATGGACTCAACATTAGTCATAAAGAACTCATATACTTATTGCAAAAATCTACAAGCCATTGAAAACAAAGTACTATGCGCATGCTCCTAGGGGGATAGATTGGTAGGAAAAGACCATCGCTCGTCCACGACCACCACTCATAAGGAAGACAATCAATAAATAAAATTGTGCGCCAACTTCATCACAAAGTGGTTCACCATACATGCATGCTACGGGAAATCACAAACTTCAACACAAGCATTCTTTAAATTCATAATCACCCAACTAGCATGACTCTAATATCACTACCTCCATATATCAAAACAACTATCAAGTATCAAATTGATCATAGCATCCAATTCACTTCCTATGATAGTTTTTATTATACCCAACTTGGAAGCCTACCATTCTAGGACCAATTTTATAACCGTAGCAAATACCATGCTGTTCTAAGAGACTTTCAAAATAATATAAGTGAAGCATGAGAGATCAACAATTTCTTTCAAATTAAGCCACCGCCATGCTCTAGAAGATATAAGTGAAGCACTAGAGAAAAAAATATCTAGCTCAAAAGATATAAGTGAAGCACATAGAGTATTCTAATAAATTCCAATCAAGTGGACTTCTCCAAAAGGTGTGTACATCAAGGATGATTGTGGTAAACTAAAAAGCAAAGACGAATATCATACACGACGCTCCAAGCAAAACACATATCATGTGGCGAATAAAAATATAGCTCCAAGTAAAATACCAATGAACGAAGATGAAAGAGGGGATGCCTTCCCGGGGCATTCCCAAGCTTAGGCTTTTGGCTATTCTTGAATATCTTGGGGTGCCATGGGCGTCCCCAAGCATAGGATCTTGCCACTCCTTATTCCATAGTCCATCAAATCTTTACCCAAAACTTGAAAACTTCACAACACAAAACTCAACAGGAAATGTCATAAGCTCCGTTAGTGCAAGAAAGAAAAACCACCACATAAGGTACTGTAATGAACTCATTCTTTGCTTATATTGGTGTTAAACCTACTGTATTCCAAGTTATCTATGGTTCATACACTTTCATACTAGCCATAGATGCATCAAAATAAGCAAACAACACACGAAAGGCAGAATCTGTCAAAAACAGATCAGTCTATAGCAATCTGTAACTTTCGGTTACTTCTGGAACTCCAAAAATCCTACCAAAATAGGACGTCCTAGGAAATCTGTCTATTAATCTACAGCAAAAAGAATCAATGCAAAATCACGTTTCTGTGATTTACAGAATTTTTTCTCATGAGTTGAAAGTTTCTGTTTTTCAGCAGAATCAAATTAACTCATACCATAGGTTATCCTATAGGTTCTACTTGGCACAACACTAAATAAAACATGAAAACACATCTAAACAGAGAGTAGATGCAAATTTTATTACTAAACAGGAACTAAAACAAAAAACACAGAGAAAATTGGGTTGCCTCCCAACTAGCGCTATCGTTTAACGCCCCTAGCTAGGCATAAAAGCGAAGATAGATCTAAGTAGTGCCATAATAATAAGATAGATCACGAAAACTCATCTCATATTCTCTACGTTCAGCAGCAAGTTTTCTTTGTGGCAAGCAAAAGTAATCAAAAGGGCTAAATTTAATGTGACAAAAGTCCCCAAGATCAATCTCAGGAGGTATGGGTTCCTCCTTTGGCCCTTCATATTGCACAACTAATTCATCATTATAAGCATTCTTTTGGCAGAACTTCGTGAGCCTATACTCAAGAGAGAATCCTAGCTCATTGTTTCGAAGGGTAAAATCATTATTAAGTTCGAAAATTCTATCAACTAGGACATTGGTAGGAACCTTTTTTCTAAGGTTTTCGTTAAAAGCAACATAGTCCAAAGATTGAAAATGCCTAATTTCCTCTTGATCAAAGAGGATCGCCTCTATGGGAGGACGACCGGCGTCCACCCTATAGTGCGCAAAGATTTCGTTGGCCTCTTTTATATAAATATAAACTCATGTGCAAAAAAGATAGTAGCGGCACGCTTAACAGAAGAGTGTTCAATATTAGAAAATTCCAGAAAAATTCTTTGTATGCAAGGATGCATATGCATAAATTGTCTTTCAAGCTCAACTACAAGCGTGGCTATAGCATCCGCAAGACTACTAGTTCTATGAAGAATATAATCACCCATAGAAGGTAAAGCATCGGCACAAGTAAAGAATTCTTGAATAACACCTTTGCAAGATAGGGGGTTCTTCAGCAAGAGCATCAGAATTTTCCATGTTATCATTATTGTCCATATTGATGATAATCTCCCCAATTTCAGACATAACGGCGAACGAGAGCAAGGAGAAAGAAGAGGGCAAGAAGGCACACAGAAAGGCAAGAGAAAGAGAGAGGAAGAAGAAGGCAAGCGGAAAAGAGAGAAGATTGGGAAAGAGAGGGCGAATAAAACGGCAAGGGTGAAGTGGGGGACAGGAAAACGAGAGGCAAATGGCAAATAATGTAAATGCGAGGGAGACGAGTTTGTGATGGGCACTTGGTATGTCTTGACTTGAGAGAAGACCTCCCTGGCAACGACGCCGAAAATCCTTCTTGCTACGTCTTGAGCTTGCGTTGGTTTTCCTTGAAGAGGAAAGGATGATGCAGCACAGTAGCGTAAGTATTTCCCTCAGTTTTTGAGAACCAAGGTATCAATCCAGTAGGAGGCTCCTCACAAGTCCCACGCACCTACACAAACAAACAAAGAACTCGCAAGCAACGCGATAAAGGGGTTGTCAATCCCTTCACGGCCACTTGCTAAAGTGAGATCTGGTAGAGATAATATGATAAGATAAATATATTTTTGGTATTTTATGATATAGATTAGAAAAGTAAAGATGCAAATAAAAGTAAATTGAAAGCTTATATGATAAGAGATAGACCCGGGGGCCATAGGTTTCACTAGAGGCTTCTCTCAAGATAGCATAAGTATTACGGTGGGTGAACAAAATACTGTCGAGCAATTGATAGAAAAGCGAATAATTATGAGATTATCTAGGCATGATCATGTATATAGGCATCACGTCCATGACAAGTAGACCGACTCCTGCCTGCATCTACTACTATTACTCCACACATGACCGCTATCCAGCATGCATCTAGAGTATTAAGTTCATAACAACAGAGTAACGCTTTAAGAAAGATGACATGATGTAGAGGGATAAACTCATGCAATATGATATAAACCCCATCTTTTTATCATCGATGGCAACAATACAATACGTGCCTTGCTGCCCCTGCTGTCACTGGGAAAGGACACCGCAAGATTGAACCCAAAGCTAAGCACTTCTCCCATGCCAAGAAAGATCAATCTAGTAGGCCAAACCAAACCGATAATTCGAAGAGACTTGCAAAGATAACTCAATCGTATATAAAAGAATTCAAAGGAGATTCAAATATTTCTCTTAGATAAACTTGATCATAAACCCACAATTCATCGGATCTCGACAAACACACCGCAAAAAGAGTTACATCAAATAGATCTCCAAGGAGAGGAAGGAGAACATGGTATTGAGATTCAAAGAGAGAGAAGAAGCCATCTAGCTAATAACTATGGACCCGAAGGTTTGTGGTAAACTACTCACAACTCATCGGAGAGGCCTTGGAGTTGATGTAGAGGCCCTCCATGGTGGATTCCCCCTCCGGCAGAGCACCGGCGATGGCTCCAGGATGGGATCTCGTGGATACAGAAGGTTACGGTGGCAGAAATAGTTTTTCGGTGGCTCCCATGATGGTTTCGGGGTACATGGGTATATATAGGAGGAAGAAGTACGTCGGTGGAAGCCCAAGGGGCCCACGAGATAGGGGGCCCGCCAAATAGGGGGGGGGGCGCCCTCCACCCTCGTGGCTTCCTCGTTTGTTTCTTGACTTGCACTCCAAGTCCTCTAGATCACGTTTGTTCCAAAAATCAAGCTCCAAAATGTTTCATTCCATTTGGACTCCGTTTGATATTCCTTTTCTTCGAAACACTAAAGTAGGCAAAAAAACAGCAATATAGGTTGGGCCTCCGGTTAGTAGGTTAGTCCCAAAAATGATAGAAAAGTGTAAAGTAAAGCCCATAAACATCCAAAACAGGTAATATAATAGTATGGAACAATCAAAAATTATAGATACGTTGGAGACGTATCAACGCGCTCGTGCTCAGGGATCGATACCGGTGCTTGTGGGGGAGAGAGACGTCGGGGCACCCCGCCACTCACGTCATCTCTGCTCCTTGCGCCACGCCTGCTCCAGATAAATATCCATTCTTTGTTGATTACTTCTACTGCGGTCTCCGCCCTCCATGTTTGGATTTCTTCAACGACATCATGCACACCTTTGGCTTCCATCTTCTGGATTTCACGCCGAACGCCGTGGCGTGTGTGGCCATCTTCGCCCACCTCTGCGAGGGCTTCGCCGGGTTGGTCCCCAACACGGCGCTCTTCCGCCACTACTTCATCCCCCGCATCCAGCCAGGAAAGGCTCTCTCTGGCTGTGTCACTTGGATCCCGAGGGCCTTGAGCAAAAATACGTACCTAGAAGGGACACGGAAGGAGTAGTGGGACGAATGGCGGAGCAAGTGGTGCTGGATCATGGAGGAGGAGTCGCAGCCATTCTGTATGAAGGAAATATGCCCTAGAGGCAATAATAAAGTTGTTATTTATATTTCCTTATATCATGATAAATGTTTATTATTTATGCTAGAATTGTATTAACCAGAAGCTCAGTACATGTGTGAATACATAGACAAACCAAAGTGTCTCTAGTATGCCTCTACTTGACTAGCTCGTTAATCAAAGATGGTTATGTTTCCTGACCATAGACATGTGTTGTCATTTAATGAACGGGATCACATCATTAGAGAATGATGTGATGGACAAGACCCATATGTTAGCTTACCATAATGATCATTAAGTTTTATTGCTATTGCTTTCTTCATGACTTATACATGTTCCTCTGACTATGAGATTATGCAACTCCAAAATACCGTAGGAACACCTTGTGTACTATCAAACGTCACAATGTAATTGGGTGATTATAAAGATGCTATATAGTTGTCTCTGAAGGTGTTTGTTGGCTTGGCATAGATCGAGATTAGGATTTGTCACTCCGTGTAATGGAGAGGTATCTCTGGGCCCTCTCGGTAATGCTCATCACTATAAGCCTTGCAAGCAATGTGACTAATGAGTTGGTTACGGGATGATGCATTACGGAACGAGTAAAGAGACTTGCCGGTAACGAGATTGAACTAGCTATGATGGTACCGACGATCGAATCTCGGGCAAGTAACATACCGATGACAAAGGGAATAACGTATGTTGTTGTGTGGTTTGACCGATAAAGATCTTTGTAGAATATGTAGGAGCCAATATGAGCATCCAGGTTCCGCTATTGGTTATTGATCAGAGATGTGTCTCAATCATGTCTACATAGTTCTCGAACCCATAGTGTCTGCACGCTTAACGTTCGATGACGATTTGTATTATGAGTTATGCGTTTTGGTGAACGAAGTTTGTTCGGAGTCCCGGATGAGATCAGGGACATAACAAGGAGTCTTGAAATGGTCGGGAGGTAAAGATTGATATATTGGAAGGTTATATTTGGACAGGGGAATGGTTTCGGAAGTACCAGATAAGTTTCGGAGTACCGGGAGGTTACCGGAACCCCCCGGGGGACTATTGGGCCCTAATGGGCCCTAATAGATAGAGGAGGCCGGCGGCCAGGTGGAGCCCCCCCCCCCCCCCAGCCCAAACCGAATTGGACTAGGGGTGGGAGGCGCGGGCCCCCTTTCCTTCTTCTCCTCCACCTCTTTCCACTTCCCCTCTTCTCTGGAAAGGAAGGGAGAATCCTACTAGGACTGGGAGTCCTAGTAGGACTCCCCACACTTGGCACGCCCCATGGTCAGCCGCCTCCTCCCCTCCTCCTTTATATACGGGGGTAGGGGGCACCCCAATACACAACAGTTGTTCTCTTAGCCGTGTGTGGTGCCCCCCTGTAACGCCCCGGATCCGATGCGCTAGGTGTCTTCCAGTTATTCACCGTCGTTGCCATGTCTTTTGCTTGCGTGTTGCATTTTGCCATGTCCTCATCTGCATTTCATCTGCATGTTTTTCAAAACTTGCATCCGGTCTTTTTCCCCGTTGTCCGTTTCACGATCCGACACTCTCACATGCGCCCGTCGCCCCTCTCAGACCTTGTTTCGTGAGGGGGAGAAAAATGTTCTCGGATTGGGCCGAGATTTGCTGAGTGGCCTTGGTATATCACCAGTAGACCGCCCGTCAAATTTCGTTCCATTTGGAGGTTGTTTGATGCCCCAACGGTTAACCGCGTAACCCGAAACCCCTCTATCTTTGTAGCCCAGCCCCTCTTCATCACAGCCCATGAGCCCATCCAAACCCCCTCCATGCTCTCGGTCGTTCGATCACGATCGTGTGGGCAAAAACCGCACCTCATTTGGACTCTCCTAGCTCCTCCTACATATAAATAAGTGTCTTCCCCCGAAATTTCATAGCCAAACCCTAGTCTACCACCTCCCCGCGCTGTCGGACGCATTCGCGCCGCGTCGGACATGTCCGCCGCTCCCCTCCACATCACGCTGACCACTCGCAGGATGCCACATCAGCGCCACCGTCGTCCTCGCCCAATCTCCACCGGCCACGTCGTCGTCTCCAGCCCCCCCACCGCCGCGGCCCGCTCGGTCCAGATCGGGCCCGCCCCTGGCCGATCCGGGCCCGCGCTGCCCGCGCTCGCCTTCCGTGCCGCCCTGCCGTTCCCCGCCGCCGACGAGCACCTAGGCCGGAGCTCCGCCGCCCAGAGCCTCGCCGGTGCTGCCGCAGCCTTCCCCGCGCCTCGGCTCGCCGGAGACATCGCCTCCTCCTCGCCTCGACCTCGACATGAAGCTCTGTCGGCCAGATCCGCCACACGCGACCCCTGCCGAACCCGATCTGCAGGCCCTGTCGCCTCCTCGCCAGCCCCTGCCTCGCCGCCGTCCCTCCATCGCTGGAAGCCATCGCCGGCGCAGCCTTCCTCGACCGTGCGTGCGGGCGGGCGCACGCGCAGCCGCGCTTCGCGCGTGGACCCCTCCCCGCGAGGCCCTGCTGCCGGCCCAACCCCGCCAAGCCAAGCCTCCTCCTCTCCGACCTGGGCCAGGCCCGCTTAGGTGAGCAGCCGCCGTCTGTGCTATCTGTCGCCTCGGGCGTCGTTTAGTTATTCAGCGCTCGTAGTATTTTGGCCAAGTCACTGATAAACTGTTTCCTGATGCATTGTTGTGATGTGTGTAACTCCACGCTCGCTACTCCTATTTGAGCATCTGAGATGTCAAAATGTTCATTGTGAGATGCTGTTCATTTCATTCCATTGTGCCATGATTGTTTGAGTCCATCGTGATGTCATTATCATTGTTGCAAGAGTGTTATATGATGAAAACTGATGTCTGATGACAGAACTTGGTGTTTTGTCTTTTTATTGCATTTTGTGTGTGCATCCTATGAGCTTGAGCTCTACATGTGTTTTGAACTACATCATGCCATATTTATAGTGGTGCAATCTATGTATTTTTGTGAGTCTTGTAGTGCGTGCATCGAGCTCATGAAGTAGGGTACTTGCTGCTACTGTTTTGCTAGGCTGAACTGCTATATCATGATGCTTTGTAAACCTGCTGCTACTAGTCATTCCATGCATAATCTGGAGATGTTCACTAAGGATGTTTTGTTCTACATGTCATGCTTTATTCATACATGCCCTTGGTTGCATTTATAGCTTGTTGTAGCTTGTTGTAATCTTGCTCTCAAATTGCTAAATAATATTGTTGTCAGCTTGTTAACATTAAGTTCAGTTTTGCCATGTGTTTTTCTAGTGATCCATGCACCCTGTAAACTTGCTCTTGCCATGCTAAGCTTCATGAACATGTCTTAGTAATGCTGGTTACCTTATCATGCCATGTATTTCTCTATGATGAGTTGCACAAGCTCACCAACATGCCTACTTATTGTTGTTCCTACCATGTACTGTTATTCTGAATCTGTCATATCATTTGTCATGTTTGCATGGATGCTACCATGTTTTTTGTTGATCTTTGGAATTAGTTCAGTAAGGGAGATTTTGTTCTTTGTCTTTAATATTAGCATGCCATGCTCTAGTTTTCCATGATAGCTTCCTGTAGAATGTTGTTTGATAGCTCTAAACATTGCAACCTTATGTTATTTCTTCCATGTCCAGTGATTTCTGCCAAGTCTGTGAACCGTTATTATTTGCAATCTTGCCATGTCCTTTTCAGCATGTTCTAGTGATTTCTGGAGATAGCTCAGTGTTCATGTTTTGTCGTGCTTTACCTGTACATCATGTCCATGCCTTTTTGGTTCATGTTGGTGTGATGTAGCATATCTTCATGATGCTTGTAACATGCCTAGTTGCTGTTTTGGACAGATTGTGGTTATATCTTGTTTGGAGTGTATGTGTTGCATCGTTGCTCCGTTTTGAGTGTGCTTTATATGAAACTTGCTTAGAATTGCATATAGTTTCATCTTATCATGTTGCATACATGTTTTGGAGTGTGTGCTTGATGTTTGAATGCATTTTTGCTTCAATGCCATGTTTGACTTGTTTTGCTCATATCTTCTAGGTCGTAGCTCCGAACTAAATGAACTTTATATGTAACTTGACTAGAATTTCGTGTAGATCATCTTGGTGCATCTTAACTTGCTGTTTAACAACTTGAACATAAGATTTATTCAGATCTGTACCAATTTCGAAATTTGCATATGAGGACTTACCGGATTTGTTATGTTTTGTTCCCGGCCTCATTTAAACTTGCTTTGATGTGTTGTTCTTGTTTGCATCATCTATTGCATGAGTTGCCTCATCTAGCCTTTGTCTTGCATCATACTTGGTTGAGCAGCATGCCATGTTTATGTATTGTGTGTTTACCGTGTGTTTGCTTCTTTCCGGTTGTGCTTCTTCTCGATAGTTCCTGTTTCGTTCGTCTACACTTGGTTTGTCTTTGTGGCTTCATCTTCTTCATGGACTCGTTCTTCTTCCTAGTGTGGTTTCAGACAAGATGACCGTTACCCTGGATCTCACTACTATCATTGCTATGCTAGTTGCTTCGTTCTATCGCTATGTTGCGCTACCTATCACTTGTTCTTCAAGCCTCCCAAATTGCCATGTCAGCCTCTAACTTTTTCACCCGTCCTAGCAAACTGTTGCTTGGCTATGTTACCGCTTTGCTCAGCCCCTCTTATAGCATTGTTAGTTGCAGGTGAAGTTGAAGATTGTTCCATGATGGACAGGATTATGTCGGGATATCACAATATCTCTTATTTAATTAATGCACCTATATAGTTGGTAAAGGGTGGAAGGCTCGGCCTTATGCCTGGTGTTTTGTTCCACTCTTGCTACCCTAGGTTCCGTCATACCGGTGTTATGTTCCTTGATTTTGCGTTCCTTACGTGGTTGGGTGATTTATGGGACCCCCTTGACAGTTTGCTTTGAATAAAACTCCTCCAGCAAGGCCCAACCTTGGTTTTACCATTTGCCTACCTAAGCATTTTTCCCTTGGGTTTCCGGAGCCCGAGGGTCATCTTT
>NC_041387.1:83306499-83345675 GCF_002162155.2 Triticum dicoccoides | reverse complement strand
CCCGGGCCAGTGCTCCACCGAGTGTTGGTCCAAACTAGAGCACCATGCAAGACTGTCCCTTGGCAACTTGGGTTACTTTGGTACAGGTACGCTTCGCTTATCCAGTGTGCCCTGAGAACGATATATGTGCAGCTCCTATCGGGATTTGTCGGCACATCAGGCGGCTTTGCTGGTCTTGTTTTACCATTGTCGAAAAGTCTTGTAACCGGGATTCCGAGTCTGATCGGGTCTTCCTGGGAGAAGGAATATCCTTCGTTGACCGCGAGAGCTTGTGATGGGCTAAGTTGGGACACCCCTGCAGGGTATAAACTTTCGAGAGTCGTGCCCGCAGTTATGTGGCAGATGGGAATTTGTTAATGTCCGGTTGTAGATAACTTGACACCAGATTCGAATTAAAATGCATCAACCGTGTGTGTAGCTGTGAAGGTCTCTTCTCGGCGGAGTCCGGGAAGTGAACACGGTTTTGGGTTATGTTTGACGTAAGTAGGAGTTCAGGATCACTTCTTGATCATTGCTAGCTTCACGACCGTTCCGTTTGTTTCTCTTCTCGCTCTTATTTGCGTATGTTAGCCACCATATATGCTTAGTCGCTGCTGCAACCTCACCACTTTACCCCTTCCTTACCCCTTTAAGCTTTGCTAGTCTTGATACCCATGGTTATGGGATTGCTGAGTCCTCGTGGCTCACAGATTACTACAACAACAGTTGCAGGTACAGGTTATGCAATGATTATGGCGCGAGAGCGAGGTTACTTGTTTTGGAGTTCTTCTTCTGCTTCTTCGATCAGGGCATAGGTTCCAGGTTGGCAGCCTGGGCTAGCAGGGTGGATGTCGTTTGAGTTTCTGTTTGTGTTTCATCCGTAGTCGGGCTCTTATGTATGATGATGTTGTATTCGTGTGGCATTCTATGCCTTTTGTATGTATCCCCAACTATTATGTAATGTTGATGTAATGATATCCACCTTGCAAAAGCGTCTCCAATATGCGCTTGTATCCTTGGTAGGACCTTCGAGTTCCTTTAGGATAGGGTCGCATATTGGGCGTGACACCCCCTCTAGCGTTTACTCCTCCGATAGTGTCATCGTAGTTCTTAGGCGAAGCCCTGCGTGGACCACATCATCAACAACGTCATCACGCCGTCGTGCTGATGAAACTCTCCCTCGACCCTCTACTGGATCAAGAGTTCGAGGGGCGTCATCGAGCTGAACGTGTGCTAAACACAGAGGTGTTGTACGTTCGGTACTTGTATAGGTTGGATCGTGAAGACGTTCGACTACATCAACCGCGTTAACCTAACGCTTCCACTTTCGGTCTACGAGGGTACGTGGACACACTCTCCCCCTCTCGTTGATATGCATCTCCTAGATAGATCTTGCGTGATCGCCAGAAATTTTTTGAAATTGCATGCTACGTTCCCCAACAGTGGCATCAGAGCCAGGTCTGTGTGTAGATGATATGCACGAGTAGAACACAAAGAGTTGTGGGTGATAATAGTCATTCTGCTTACCACCAATGTCTTACTTTGATTCGGCGGTAATGTTGGATGAACTAGCCTAGACCGACATTACGTGACCTTGTTCATGAGAATGGCTCTACCCACCTGCTTTGCACACAGGTGGCTGGCGGGTGTCTGTTTCTCCAACTTTAGTTGAATCAAGTTAGACTACGGTCGGTCCTTGTTGAAGGTTAAAACAGCACACTTGATAAAAATCATTGTGGTTTTGATGCGTATGTAAGAACGGTTCTTGCTAGAAGCCCGTAGCAGCCACGTAAAACTTGCAACAACAAAGTAGAGGACGTCTAACTTGTTTTTGCAGGGCTTGTCATGATGTGATATAAATTGTTGTATGAGATGATCATGTTTTGTATCAAAGTTATCGGCAACTGGCAGGAGCCATATGGTTGTCGCTTTATTTTATGAAATGCAATCACCATGTAATTGCTTTACTTTATCACTAAGCGGTAGCGATAGTCATGGAAGAAATACTTAGCGAGACTACAACAATGCTACGATGGAGATCATGGTGTCAAGCCGGTGATGATGGAGATCATGACGGTGCTTTGGAGATGGAGATCAAAGGCACAAGATGATGATGGCCATTGTCGGATTTCGGGATCCGGCAACCCTTGAGAGGTTTGAAGTCTGGGGTGTGTGCGGAGATCTCAACTTCCCCAGCCTGCCTACTCGCGATCCTCCCTAGCCTAGCGCGTAGAGCTCTCAGAGACACAAAGACACAGAGGTTTTATACTGGTTCGAGCCACCGTTGTGGTGTAATACCCTAATCCAGTGTGGTGTGGTGGATTGCCTCGGGGGGCTATGGATGAACTCGTACAACGGATGAACAACCCTCAGGTGGTGAGGTGTTCTTGAGCTGGTGTGGTGCTCTACTTGCTCTAGTTTCGGTCCCTTTCTATGGTGGTGGCTAAGCCTTATATATATAGTGGCCTTGGTCCTCTTCCCAAATATGAGAGGGAAGTGATTCCACAATGGCGGGATTTGAAGGGGGACAGGCAGTACAGCCTATCCTGACAAAAGTAGTCTTCGCCTGCGAGAAGCCTCTGGTCGTGACGCTGCGGTGGGCTCAGTGATGACCTCCGTCCTGCCGTCCTGGCGGTCTTGTAGCACCAGAATGGAAACCTTTGGTTGATTCCTCGAGACTCCGCGCCTGTGGCTTGCCTCCCTTGCACCGAAGAGGAAACATGCGCTTTGCACCCGCCTGGCGCCCGCCTGACCTTGGTCGTCACGGCTCACGTCAGCTGAGCCTCACGAGGTAGTTGCATAGATCTCTCCGCCCCTCAGGAGCCCTCCTGAGGAGGCCAACTCCTTCAGGGGTCTTGGCATCGTCCGCCTCACAAGGCTCGGCCCCTCGTGAGGGTCTTCCCTGTGTTGGTGTTGAGGCTGGGCCGTACCAGGCCGTCGATGGAGCCACGCGGTGGGCCGCAGGCAGGCAGGACTGGATACCCCCAAATCCAGGATGCCGACAGTAGCCCCCGGGCCCAAGGCGCGCTCGGACTTGGCTTCTAGGTGAAGCCAAAGGGCAAGTGTGGAGCGTCGCGGGCCCTAACCGCATGTGGCTTGATGATGCATAGCGACTGATTGGACGTGGGCGACTCCGCTTCCCCAAGCTGCCTCGGCAACTACTCGACTTGACTAGTCGATGCTGCATGCATAGGGTCATGATGGCACGAGGTCGTGGAGGCCGGCGGTTGGCCTCCCTTGGCTATAAATGTGAGGGAGGGGCGGAGCCCCCTGTTCATCTTCCCTTCGTCTTGCTCCTGCTTGCTTCTTTCCTCTCCTTCTTGCTCCCATGGCATCGCCGAAGAAGTTCTCAGTGCCGAGAAAGGGAAGGCCCCCAAGGAGGGGCCAGCCTCCCCTCCTCCCAAGAGGGGCCGTGGCCGTCCCCGCAAGCACCCTGCGGTCCCTCCGACAGCATCCAGGGGACGCGGGCGCACACCCCCCAAAGGCAGCATTGCGCCGGGTGCCCGCGATGGCACCTCTTCCCGCGGCGGGGGCTACCGGCCCCGGAGCAGCCCCCATGACGAAGGGAGGCGTGCCATGATCGTGTGCCCATCTCGGCCGCGCTTTTCTTCGCTGGAGATGCTTCCCGTGTTCGTGGTGTGGTTGTAGAGCCCGGCTGGGACCTCGCTCCAGCTCCCTTGCTTCTTCTCCGGCGAGCTTCCTTCTTTGAGGCTTGCTGGCCTCTGGGTGCAGGCTGATGGGTGCTGCAGCAGAGCCTCATGGGTCGGCACCGAGGTTTCCATCTCTGGCAGCATGGTGCTGGCCCGTGGCTGGCAGACTTTCTCCCGCGCGCGTGGCCTGGGCGGAAGGTGCACCCTCCACTTCAAGTACGACGGCTTGGCGACCCTTTACGTGAGGGTGTTCAGGGGGGACGGCCACCGCGTGGGGTGCCGCCCGGAGGACAGCAGCGACAATGACTATGGTGACGGTGAAGTTGGCCTTGGAGAAGCGTGCTCCTCCTCTCATGGCGGCAGCTCCTCCTCGGACGAGTGCTCGAGCAGCGGTGGCTACGATAGTCCTCCGCATCGTCGTGCTTGTGTCGAGAACGCCGGTGGCTCGTCCCATCGCAGCGCTCCAGTGAAGCCGGAGAGGAGCCCAGCCTGAAGCTGGGGGCCGACGAACTTGGACTCAAGGCTGGTGGCCCTAGATCTCCTGTGGGAGAACTGGTAGAGCACCGGGCTACATTGAGGCACTGCTTGAGGATGCGGCGATGGTGCCAAGCCTGCACGCCTTTGGGCCCTCTTTGTTTAGCTTTTCCTTTCTCCTGCATATCGAAAAAATAAGAATGTAGCCTACGAGGGCGTGTAATGAACTGCTGCTGTTATGCCTTTTTATATTATGGTTGTCGTCCTTGATGTTGTGTTGCAGTGTTTGTAATTTGAGCGGGTCAAGGTAGGAAGGCTTAGCTTGATACGTGCAATCGTCCTCCACCTCATGAGAACCTATACTTAGGTACTTGACAGGCCCCCCAGGGTGTACACCCTGTGCCCTCAAGAGATACACCTTGTGCCCTCAGGAGCCGCAGCAGGGCAGAGCTGTCCCTTGTAGGAACAGAAATTTTGTCGAGCGACTTGCTCCCCATTACGCGAGCCCCTGCCATAGGTTAAGGGCCTGACGCACCATGTCATGCTGCCCGAGGGCATGGACATGAGGGCTGCTGGTGCCAGCTGACTCGATCGATGGCTCCTCGCGAGGATAAAGCCGAAATAACGGGGTTTGGTGCGGTGCGTGCGCGCAAAGGCAGGCCCTGGGCGCACACACCTACCTAGCCTCACGCGCGAGGAGCGCAAGGAGAAGTGGCGGGTGACTGCCACCTCCCTCACGTCCTTAGACCAAAGCAGCTTAGGAGAAAACACACTTGAGGAACCAGTGCTCGAGAATACCAAATCCATTGAAAAACTTACTAAGAAAACCACAAGCAACTTCAGAAAGTCCACTTGAGGAACCGATAGGGCAGGTCCGCCTCCCTGTCACATTTGGACAACGCAAGAACTACCGTACCGAGCTCATCGACTTCGACGTTGCCCACATTCGCCTGCCGTACAATGCCATCCTCGGGTATCCAGCCCTGGCCAAGTTCATGGCAGTAAATCACCATGGTTACAATTTCCTCAAGATGCCGGGCAGCGGCGGACTCATCACAGTCCCCTGTGAAGAGAAGGA
Source organism: Triticum dicoccoides (assembly GCF_002162155.2). Lineage (NCBI taxonomy): Eukaryota > Viridiplantae > Streptophyta > Magnoliopsida > Poales > Poaceae > Triticum > Triticum dicoccoides. The sequence goes on along the minus strand of NC_041387.1, from coordinate 83,340,494 downwards.
TGCAGTGTGCTCTCTCGAGCGTGCCTTCCAAGCCGCCTCAGTCGAGGATCCAAACAGCAAGAGTGGGAACCTTCCTGAGGCAGCTCCCAGGAAGAAGAAGAAGAAGACATCACCCAGCTCAAGGCCACAGGAGGCAGGCACCTCCGGTCGCACTGCGCCAGGACCCGCGCCCGTCCAAGGGGCGCCTCCCTCCATCACATAGGAAGGTGCGCCCGGCGCCCTCCTCGGGTAAGGCTCAGGGGCTCTCTCCTGGAGGTCCACTGACTTTGCCAAGATCACGAGGGAGGCGCTCGGGCACCACTTGGAAGCGTGCTTCACGGCATGTTTCCCTCAGGAAGGCATTAGGCAAGGAGGGCGCAGCCCTCAGGAGTTCATCAACAAGGTCACTCAGGAGATGCAGGAATCGAGAGTCATGCGCGGCAGTCGCCGCCTGCCCGGCATAACTCCCCATCCAGGCGAGGATGGTGGAATGCGCGTCTGCATTGTGTCTCAGGAGCATTTCTGGCCCTCGCCTGTGGGACGCTGTGAGGGTCCGCCACACAGCTACGTTCGCATGCCCTTCGGCCTGCCAAACGCGGACGCTGCTCACCGGCGTCTTATGCAGAGCATTCTGGAAGCTCAGGAGGCCAGGCACCACGCGGTCCTGGTAGAGGTGGAGATTGTCCTCGAGGGGCCGCCTGGACCCCCGGAGCCTCCCGAGGCTCAGGGCACTGATGGCTCGTGAGGGTCGGCTTCTTCACCATGCATCATCAGCACTCCAACACCCCTTCGTTTGCAATGGTATCAGGTGGCATCTTTCAAGTCCCATTTCAGCTGGGAGCGCCCCCAGGGCTGCATCATTCCCAGGTCGCGTGGGTCCGTCCCCGCGGCATGTATCCGTTTTGCTCGTGTCTTTAGCTTACCTTGCTGGGGGCACCCCTCGGGCTGCATCATCCCCAAGCCGCTGGGGCCTAACCCAGTGGCATGTATCTTTCCCGCATCTATCTAAGTTGGTTTGTGATACTTCTCCAACGTATCTACTTTTCCAAACACTTTTGCCCTTTCTTTGGACTCTAACTTGCATGATTTGAATGAAACTAACCCGGACTGACACTGTTTTCAGCAAAACTGCCATGATGTTGTTTTATGTGAAGAAAACAAAAGTTCTCGGAATGACCTAAAAATCCTCGGAGACAAATTTCAGAAAATATAAAAAATACTGGCAAAAGATGAAGACCAGGGGCCCCACACCCTGTCAACGAGGGTGGGGGCGCGCCCACCCCCTCTGGGCGCGCCCCCTGTCTCGTGGGCCCCCTGCAGCTCCGCCGACCTCAACTCCAACTCCATATATTCCATTTCACGGAGGAAAAAATCAGAGAGGAAGTTTCATCGCGTTTTACAACACGGAGCCGCCGCCAAGCCCTAATCACTCTCGGGAGGGCTGATCTGGAGTCCGTTTGGGGCTCCGGAGAGGGGGATTCGTCACCGTCGTCATCATCAAGAATCCTCCATCACCAATTTCATGATGCTCACCGCCGTGCGTGAGTAATTCCATCATAGGCTTGTTGGATGGTGATGGGTTGGATGAGATTTACCATGTAATCAAGTTAGTTTTGTTAGGGTTTGATCCCTAGTATCCACTATGTTCTGAGATTGATGTTGCTATGACTTTGCTATGCTTAATGCTTGTCACTAGGGCCCAAGTGCCATGATTTCAGATCTGAACCTATTATGTTTTCATGAATATATGTGTGTTCTTGATCCTATCTTGCAAGTCTATAGTCACCTATTATGTGTTATGATCCGACAACCCCGAAGTGACAATAATCAGGATACTTCTCGGTGATGACCGTAGTTTGAGGAGTTCATGTATTCACTATGTGTTAGTGCTTTGGTCTGGTTCTCTATTAAAAGGAGGCATTAATATCCCTTAGTTTCCGCTAGGACCCCGCTGCCACGGGAGGGTAGGGCAAAAGATGTCATGCAAGTTCTTTTCCATAAGCATGTATGACTATATTCGGAATACATGCCTACATTACATTGATGAATTGGAGCTAGTTATGTGTCACCCTATGTTATAGCTATTACATGAGGAATCGCATCCGACATAATTATCCATCACTGATCCATTGCCTACGAGCTTTTCATATACTGTGCTTCGCTTATTTATTTTTCTGTTGCTATTGTTACGATCACTACAAAACCCAAAAATATTACTTTTGCTATCCTTACCATTACTATCATACTACTTTGCTACTAAATACTTTGCTGCAGATACTAAGCTATCCAGGTGTGGTGGAATTGACAACTCAACTGCTAATACTTAAGAATATTCTTTGGCTCCCCTTGTGTCGAATCAATAAATTTGGGTTGAATACTCTACCCTCGAAAGTTGTTGCGATCCCCTACACTTGTGGGTTATCAAGACTAATTTCTGGCGTCATTGCCGGGGAGCATAGCTCTATTCTCTGAGTCACTTGGGATTTATATCTGCTGATCACTATGAAGAACTTGAAAGATCAAAGAACTAAAATTTATCCCTCAACTACGAGGGGAGGTAAGGAACTGCCTTCTAGCTCTACACTAGATTCTCCTTCTGTTATGAATAAGCATGCGACACCTAAACCTGCTACTGCTATGAATTCTAATATGTCGCATGTTATTGATGATGCCACTTCTGCTATGCATGATACTAATGATGAAACTACTTCTATGCTTGATACTACTGTGCCATTAGGTGAATTTCTTGATGAACAACTTGCTAAGGCTAGGGAGAATGAAATTATTGAAAATGAAATTATTGATGAAAGTGATGATGAAGGTTCTCCTCCTAATTATGAATTGTCTGTTGTTCCTGAGGGTTATGTTATGGATGAAGAAACTGCTAGAGATTTTCTTGCCTGCAATGATAGATCAGATCTTAAGAAACTACTAGCTAAGCTGAAACAAAAGACTCTGAATGGTAGAATGAAACATGACCCTGCTTTTGCCACTTCACGTATCTTTGTTACTGATAAGGAATATGAATTCTCTATTGATTCTGAGATTATGACTTTAGTTGAATCCGATCCTTTCTATGGCACTGAATCTGAAACTGTTGTGGCACATCTCACCAAGTTAAATGATATAGCCACCCTGTTTACTAATGATGAGAAGTCTCATTATAATTATATCCTTAAGATATTTCTGTTCTCATTAAAGGGTGATGCTAATACTTTGTTTAATTCTCTTGATCCTGGTTGTGTGCATAGTCCCCAGGATATGATTTACTACTTCTCTGCTAAATATTTCCCTGCTCATAAGAAACAAGCTGCCTTGCGGGAAATATATAAATTTGTGCAAATCGAAGAAGAGAGTCTCCCACAAGCTTGGGGGAGGCTTCTCCGATTACTTAATGCTTTGCCTGATCATCCTCTTAAGAAAAATGAAATAGTTGATATCTTTTATAATGGACTAACTGATACTTCCAAGGACTACTTGGATAGTTGTGTTGGTTGTGTTTTCAGGGAAAGAACGGTCGACCAAGATGAATTACTATTGAATAATATGTTGACTAATGAAAATAATTGGACTCTTCCTGAGCCAATTCTTGAGGCACTTCTTGAACCAGTTGAGCCTATTCCTAAACCCACTCCAAAGAAGAGAGGTGCTCCATTTCTCAGTCGTGAAGATATGCAAGAGGCAAAGAAATCAATGAAAGAGAAAGGTATTAAAGCTGAAGATGTTAAGAATTTACCTCCTATTGAAGAAATACATGGTCTTAATATACCGCCTGTTGAAGAACCACATTGTCTTGATAACCCGACAAAGGTAGTAAAGGTAAATTCTCTCTATAGATATGATAAAGTTGAAATTCCCACTACTAAATTTCATAGCCCATGCTTAGATGAATTTGATGATTTTATGAATAAACAAGCAAATTTCAATGATTATGTTAGTATACAATTAAAGAATAATTCTTATATGATTAGATGCTTGAGTGATTATATGTCTAGAGTTAAAGGTGACCTTAAACTCACTAGTAAACATGCTTCTATGGTTGCCACTCAAGCTGAACAAGTACTTAAGGCTCAGAATGAATTGCTAGATGAACTGAATAATAAACATGACTTTGCTGTTAGAGTGGCTACTAGAACTGGTAAAATGACTCAGGAATCTTTGTATCCTGAAGGCCACCCTAAGATAATTGAACAAGATTCTCAGAATAATAATCTAGATGCTCCTAGTTCTTCTAAGAAGAAGAAAAAGAAAAATGATAGGACTTTGCATGCTTCTAGTGAACCTAATGTAGAAACACCTAAGAATCCTAATAATACTTCTATCTCTGATGCTGAAACACAATCCGGAGATGAACATGAACCTGATGATAATGCTAATAATGATGTTCATGTAGATGCTCAACCTAGTAAAAACAATGATATAGAAATTGAACCTGCTGTTGGTCTTGATAACCCACAATCAAGAAATCAACGTTATGATAAGAGAGATTTTGTTGCTAGGAATCATGGTAGAGAAAGAGAACCATGGGTTCAGAAACCCATGCCCTTCCCTCCTCAACCATCCAAGACAAAGGATGATGAGGACTTTGAGTGTTTTGCTGAAATGATTAGACCTATTTTCTTACGCATGCGCTTAATTGATATGCTTAAAACAAACCCTTATTCTAAATATATGAAAGATATCATCACTAATAAGAGGAAAATACCTGAAGCTAAGATTTCCACCATGCTTGCCAACTATACCTTTAAGGGTGGAATACCTAAGAAACTTGGTGATCCTGGAGTACCCACAATACCATGCTCTATACTATAAAAAGAAATTATGTTAAAACTGCTTTATGTGATTTAGGAGCCGGTGTTAGTGTTATGCCTCTTTCCTTGTACCATAGACTTGAATTAAGTAAGTTGACACCCAGTGAGATATCCTTGCAAATGGCTGATAAATCAACTGCTATACCTGTCGGCATTTGTGAGGACGTGCCTGTTGTTGTTGCGAATGTTCCTATCTTAACAGACTTCGTCATTCTTGATATTCCCGAGGATGATAGTATGTCTATTATCCTTGGTAGACCCTTTTTAAATACTGCAGGAGTTGTTATTGATTGCAACAAAGGCAATGTCACCTTTCATGTTAATGGAAATGAGCACATGGTACATTTTCCGAGGAAACAACCTCAAGTTCACAGCATAAATTCTATTGAGAAAATTCCATCAATCATTATTGGAGGTTTTGAATTTCCTCTCCCTACTGTCAAGAAAAAGTATGATATTCTTATTGGTGGGGATGTCCATATCCCCGTTGAGGTAACCTAGTGTCACTCCGAAATTTCTCCGGTTCCGTGTTATTCGGAATGAGTTTGTTAACAAGACTTGATCAACCTTGTTAGTGGAATCATTTTGATGATCATGAGATGGATGAAACTAGAAGGCACAACCTTTTGTACCCTCGTTTTACTTTCTGTTATTTAAAATAAATAAAGCAAAAATAGTATTATATGTCTATTTTCTGAATTATCCATGCAATGAAAAATACACCGAAAATAAAAGTGCTCCAAATGCCCTGCAAATTTAGTATGATTTTTTATGGAATATTTGAGGATTTTAGGCACTGAAATCACTGCAGGAGGGGCAAGCACTAATACGTATCCAACGTATCTATAATTTTTGATTGCTCCATGCTACTTTATCTACTGTTAGCAATATTGGGCTTTATTATCCACTTTTATATTATTTTTGGGAATAACCTATTAACTGGAGGCCCAGCCCAGATTTGCTGTTTTATGCCTATTTCAGTATTTCAAGGAAAAGGAATATCATACGGAGTCAAAACGGAACGAAATCAACTGGAGAAGTTATTTTTGGAAGGAAATCAACCCACGGAACTTGGAGTGCACGTCAGGGGAGATACGGGCTGCCCACGAGGGTGGGGGGTGCGCCCACCCCCCTGGGCACGCCCCCTGCCTCATGGGGCCCCCGTAGCTCCTCCGACATACTCCCTGCACCCATATATACCTACGTACCCTAAAACTTCCAGAACAGAACCTAGATCGGGAGTTCCGCCAACGCAAGCCTCCAGAGCCACCAAAAACCAATCGGGACCCTGTTCCGACACCCTACCGGAGGGGGATCCCATCACCGGAGGCCATCTTCATCATCCCGGCGTTATCCATGATGAGGAGGGAGTAGTTCACACTCGGGGCTGAGGGTATGTACCAGTAGCTATGTGTTTTGATCTCTCTCTCTCGTGTTCTCTCTCGTGTTCCTTCTATGGCACGATCTTGATGTATCCCGAGCTTTGCTATTGTAGTTGGATCTTATGATGTTTCTCCCCCTCTACTCTCTTGTGATGAATTGAGTTTCCCCTTTGAAGTTATCTTATCGGATTGAGTCTTTATGAGAACACTTGATGTATGTCTTGCCGTGATTATCTGTGGTGACAATGGGATATCATGTGCCACTTGATGTATGTTTTGGTGACCAACTTGCGGGTTCCACCCATGAACCTATGCATAGGGGTTGGCACATGTTCTTGACTCTCCGGTAGTAGCTCTGGGGCACTCTTTGAAGTACTTTTATGTTGGTTGGATGAATCTGAGATTGTGTGACGCCTATCGTATAATCATGCCCACGGATACTTGAGGTGACAATGGAGTATCTAGGTGACATTAGGGTTTTGGTTGATTTGTGTCTTAAGGTGTTATTCTAGTATGAACTCTATGATGGATTGAGCGGAAAGAATAGCTTTATGTTATTTTACTACGAACTCCTGAATAGATAGAACAGAAAGGATAACTTTGAGGTGGTTTCGTACCCTACCATAATCTCTACGTTTGTTCTCCGCTATTAGTGGCTTTGGAGTGACTCTTTGTTGCATGTTGAGGGCTTGTTATATGATCTATCTATGTTATTATTGTTGAGAGAACTTGCACTAGTGAAAGTACGAACCCTAGGCCTTGTTTCCTACCATTGCAATACCGTTTACGCTCACTTTTACCGCTCGCTACCTTGCTGTTTTTATTATTTCAGATTACAAAAACCTATATCTACTATCTATTTTGCACTTGTATCACCATATCTTCGCCGAACTAGTGCACCTATACAATTTACCATTGTATTGGGTGTGTTGGGGACACAAGAGACTCTTTGTTATTTGGTTGCAGGGTTGTTTGAGAGAGACCATCTTCATCCTACGCCTCCTACGGATTGATAAACCTTAGGTCATCCACTTGAGGGAAATTTGCTACTGTCCTACAAACCTGTGCACTTGCAGGTCCAACAACATCTACAAGAAGAAGGTTGCGTAGTAGACATCAAGCTCTTTTCTGGAGCCGTTGCCGGGGAGGTTAGTGCTTGAAGGTATATCTTTAGATCTTGCAATCGAATCTTTTTGTTTCTTGTTTTAGCACTAGTTTATTTTATAAAAGAAAACTACAAAAAAAATGGAGTTAAGTTTGTCTCATATGCTTCACCTTTTTAATATCTTTCGTGAGTATGATCGAAAGGAAAATTGTGCTCAAGTACTAGAAGAAGAATTACATAGAATTCTTGGCATAAAATATGTGAAAGATGAGCATGATTGCAATGTTGTTAGTACGAATTCTTTGAATATCCATGATGCTAATGATGATTACACTAGTTATGATGAAAATATCTCTTATGAGCATGTCAACTTTTGTGGAGTGCATGTTTGCATGAACACACCAAATAGAGAAGATATTTATTGCAAGAGGCATAAGTACTTAGAAACCAAATTGTTGCAAGAAGAGATAGATGAATGTGCTGAAAGATTCAATATTTTTCGCGCTCCTTGTGAACTTTGCAATGAACATGGTCATTTAAAGCTACAATGCTATTTGTTTCATGATCAAGTCGTGTCAAAATATTGTGATAATTTGATTACCCTTGAGCATCATAAAGAGCTTAGCCTTCTTTTGGGTTATGAAGAAATGAAATGTATAACTGAGGGTATTCCAAAATTTAATCTTGATAAAATTCTTGATTTGGATCTAGAGAAAATTTATATGTATTATGCGGAGAATTGCATTGAAAATCCTTATATTGCCAATTACCTAAAGAAAAGAAAGCAAATGGAAGATGATGAGAATACTAATGAAAGGGAAGAGGCTTCCCAATCTCCTCCTATTATTTCTTATGATGAATCGGGTAACGAGGAGGAGCTTTCTATTCAGCCAATCTCATCAATAAGGAGCTCAAAGAGGAAGGTTGAACCTACACATAATGTGAAGAAGAAAAAGAAAAGAAGGAGAAACAAAGGTAGAAAGGTATCCCTCCCAAATGATGTTGCTCCTACTACTCATTGTGATGATGATATTTTCTTTACTATTGGTGCTATCGATATTTTTAATGATGAGAGTGATTATGCTTATGATATGAAAGGGCCCAAGCTTGGGGAAGCTATGTTTGATGAGTATGAAATATTTGAGAATATATTTGCTGAAATTTGTCCCAAGCTTGGGGATGCTACGTTTAATGAAGATGATATTTTTAGCATCCCAAGTTTTGATATGCAAAGTTGTTATGATGATAGCATGCCTCCTACCTATGATGATTATATTGATGAAAGTGGGTTTGGAAGAGTGTCAACTTTAGGAAGTAGTGATCCCACTATTTTGGAGGATGTTGAATCTGTTTGTGATGAATATGAAAGTGGATTTGGAAGAGTGTCAACTTTATTTAGTGATTCCACTATCTTGGGAGAGGTTTCAATCGATTATGATGAGAACGAAGTTGCTACATATGATGATTACTGTGATGAAACTTATGGTATAAAAAGTAGTGATGATTATATTTATAAAACTTGTCATGATTATGATTGCCCTTTTTCTGAACACTACTCTTTTAATGTGGAAACAATTTTTAGTGTTCAAGTCTCTTATGATACTCCTACTATTCCGACTGAGAAGAATTTTGTTTATGTGGAGAGTAGTAAATTTTCTATGCTAGTAGATCATGAAAAGAATGCTTTAGGTGCTGGTTATATTGTTGAATTCATTCATGATGCTACTGAAAATTATTATGAGGGAGGAATATATTCTTGTAGGAATTGCAATAATGTCAAGTTTCCTCCCTATGTGCTTAAAGTCTTGAAGCTATGCTTGTGTTACCTTCCTATGCTAGTTGATTATTGTTCCCATAATTTGTTTGTTCACAAAATCCCTATGCATAGGAAGTGGGTTAGACTTAAATGTGCTAGTCATATGCTTCATGATGCTCCCGTTATGTTTCAATTCTTATGTTTTATGTGAGCATCATTGTCATCATCATGCCTAGCTAAAAAGGCATTAAAGAAAAGCGCTTGTTGGGAGACAACCCAATATTTATCCTTACTATTTTTTTGTGTCCACATGATTATGCTACTGTAGTAATCATGTTTTATAGCTTTTGTTTCAATAAAGTTCCAAGTAGAACCTTTGGTAAGACTTGGGTGAAGTTTATATGATCTTGCTGTAGAAAACAGAAACTTTTGCGCTCACGAGAATGGCTGCCATTTTTTACTGGAGAGTGATTTTAGGTTGATTCTTTTTGCAGGTGATTAATAGACAAATTCCTCAGAACCAGAAATTTATTTCAGAATTTTTTGAGTCCCAGAGGTATACGTTTCATACAGATTACTACAGACTGTTCTGTTTTTGACAGATTCTGTTTTCATTGTGTTGTTTGCTTATTTTGATGCATCTATGGCTAGTATTAAGTGGTATGAACCATAGAGAAGTTGGAATACAGTAGTTTTAACACAAATATGAATTTAGAATGAGTTCATTACAGTACCTAAGTGGTGGTTTTATTTTCTTATACTAACGGAGCTTACGAGTTTTGTGTTAAGTTTTGTGTGGTTGAAGTTTTCAAGTTTTGGGTAAAGATTCGATGGACTATGGAATAAGGAGTGGTAAGAGCCTAAGCTTGGGGATGCCCCGGATGGCATCCCCTCTTTCGTCTTCGTTCATCGGTAACTTTACTTGGAGCTATATTTTTATTCGCCACATGATATGTGTTTTGCTTGGAGCGTCATTTTCTTTTGTTAGTTTTTGCTTGCTGTTAGTTAGAATAATGTTTTGCAACTTTAGTTTCAATAAAAAGGTCAAGGATAGCCTTTGCCATGCTTATTTTGCTTGTATACATGTTGCTGTTTGAAAACAGAAAGTTTACCGTTGTTGCAAAAATTCCCTAGAAAATTCAGAGAATGGTATAACATTGAATATTTTTGCATATTAAGCTCTGATAAATTTATTACAGTGGTAATTTTAGTTCATAATTTTTGGAGTCAGGGAAGTACTGTTACTCTTGCATTCTTTACCGACTGAACTGTTTTGGCAGATTGCTGTTATGGTTGCATTGTTTGCATATGTTTGCTTGTTTAATGATTCTATTTGAGGATAGGAGTATTAAATATGCAGAGGCATTTAGTATTCAATGTTGAATAATAATTTTAGTGATTTGTTACACTAGAAAATGATAAGGTTTTGCATTGGTTTATACTAACCTATCTCACGAGTTCTTGTTGAGTTTGTTGTGAATGAAGCTTTTGATAAAAAGAAGAGAAACCATGATATGAGAGGAATTAAGGAGACACAAAAGTTCAAGCTTGGGGATGCCCAAGGCACCCCAAGATAATATTTCAAGAAGTCTCAAGCATCCCACCTTTCTTCTTCGACAACTATCGGTTAGTATCGGTTGAGCCTAAGTTTTTGCTTCTTCACATGAGTTGTGCTATCCTTGCAATGTAGTTTTCTTTAGCTTTTCTTGCTGTTTGAATAAAGTACCAAGATCTGAAATTCTTTAATGGGAGAGCCATACATGATTTGGAATTTTCTAGAATACTCTATGTGCTTCACTTATATCTTTTGAGCTTGATAATTTTTGCTCTAGTACTTCACTTAGATCTTTTAGAGCAAGGTGGTGGATTTGTTTTAAAGTAACTATTGATCTCTCATGCTTCACTTAGATTATTTTGAGATTTGTTAATAGCATGGTAATTTGCTTAAAGATAATATACTTGGTATTCAAGATATGTGAAATTTTCTTTTGCGTGCGTTGAATACTTAGATAAGTTTGATGCTTGATAAATGTTTTGAGATATGGAGGTGATAATATCAAAGCAATGCTAGTTGGGGTGATTATGAATTTAAAGAATGCTTGTGTTGAAGTTTGTGATTCCCGTAGCATGCACGTATGGTGAACCGCTTTGTGATGAAGTCGGAGCATAATTTTATTTATTGATTGTCTTCCTTATGAGTGGCAGTCGAGGACGAGCGATGGTCTTTTCCTACCAATCTATCACCCTAGGAGTATGCGTTTAGTGCTTTGGTTTTTGATGACTTCTAAATTTTTGCAACAAGTGCATGAGTTCTTTTGATTAATGTTGAGTCCATGGATTATAAGCACTCTAACCCTTCCACCATTGCTAGCCTCTCTAATACCGTGCACTTTTAGCCGGTATCATACACCCACTATATACCTTCCTCAAAACATCCACCATACCTACCTATCATGGCATTTCCATAGCCATTCAGAGATATATTGCCATGCAACTTTCCACCGTTCCGTTCATATGACATACATTACTTTTGTCATATTGCTTTTTGCATGAACATGTAGTTGACATTGTATTTGTGGCAATGCCACCTTCGTAATTCTTTCATACATGTCCCTCTTGATTCATTGCATATCCCGGTACACCGCCGGAGGCATTCATATAGAGTCATATTTTGTTCTAAGTATCGAGTTGTAATTGTTGAGTTGTAAGAAAAATAAAAGTGTGATGATCTTCATTATTAGAGCATTGTCCCAGTGAGGAAAGGATGATGGAGACTATGATTCCCCCATAAGTCGGGATGAGACTCCGGACTTTATGAAAAATAAAAGAGGCCAAAGAAGCCCAAATAAAAAAAGAAAAAAAAAGAAGCCAAAGAAGCCCACCAAAATAATAATTAAAAAATATGAGAGAAAAAGAGAGAAGGGACAATGCTACTATCCTTTTTCCACACTTGTGCTTCAAAGTAGCACCATGATCTTCATGATAGAGAGTCTCATATGTTGTCACTTTCATATACTAGTGGGAATTTTTCATCATAGAACTTGGCTTGTATATTCCAATGATTGGCTTCCTCAAAATTGCCCTAGGTCTTCGTGAGCAAGCAAGTTGGATGCACACCCACTTAGTTTCTTTTGTTGAGATTTTATATACTTATAGCTCTAGAGCATCCGTTGCATGGCAATCCCTACTCACTTACATTGATATCTATTGATGGGCATCTCCATAGCCCATTGATACGCCTAGTTGATGTGAGACTATCTTCTCCTTTTTGTCTTCTCCACAACCACCATTCTATTCCACCTATAGTACTATGTCCATGGCTCACGCTCATGTATTGCGTGAAAGTTGAAAATGTTTGAGATTACTAAAGTATGAAACAATTCTTGGCTCGTCATCGGGGTTGTGCATGATTAAATACTTTGGGTGATGAAGATAGAGCTTAGCCAAACTATATGATTTTGTAGGGATAACTTTCTTTAGCCATGTTATTTTGAGAAGACATGATTGCTTTGATTAGTATGCTTGAAGTATTATTACTTTTATGTCAATATGAACTTTTGTCTTGAATCTTTCGGATCTGAATATTCATGCCACAATTAAGAAGATTTACATTGAAATTATGCCAACGTATCACTCCGCATCAAAACTTCTTTTTTATCATTTACCTACTCGAGGACGAGCAGGAATTAAGCTTGGGGATGCTTGATACGTCTCCAACGTATCTATAATTTTTGATTGCTCCATGCTACTTTATCTACTGTTTTAGGCAATATTGGGCTTTATTATCCACTTTTATATTATTTTTGGGACTAACCTATTAACCGGAGGCCCAGCCCAGATTTGTTGTTTTATGCCTATTTTAGTGTTTCAAGGAAAAGGAATATCAGACGTAGTCAAAATGGAATGAAATCACTGGAGAAGTTATTTTTGGAAGGAAAGCAACCCAGGGAACTTGGAGTGCATGTCAGGGGAGATACGGGCTGCCCACGAGGGTGGAGGGCGCGCCCCCTGCCTCGTGGGGCCCCCGTAGCTCCCCCGACGTACCCCTTGCACCCATATATACCTACGTACCCTAAAACTTCCAGAACAGAACCTAGATCGGGAGTTCCGCCGCCGCAAGCCTCCAGAGCCACCAAAAACCAATCGGGACCCTGTTCCGGCACCCTACTAGAGGGGGATCCCATCACCGGAGGCCATCTTCATCATCCCGGTGCTATCCATGACGAGGAGGGAGTAGTTCACCCTCGGGGCTGAGGGTATGTACCAGTAGCTATGTGTTTTGATCTCTCTCTCGTGTTCTCTCTCGTGTTCCCTCTATGGCACGATCTTGATGTATCCCGAGCTTTGCTATTGTAGTTGGATCTTATGATGTTTCTCCCCCTCTACTCTCTTGTGATGAATTGAGTTTCCCCTTTGAAGTTATCTTATCGGATTGAGTCTTTATGAGAACACTTGATGTATGTCTTGCCGTGATTATCTGTGGTGACAATGGGATATCATGTGCCACTTGATGTATGTTTTGGTGACCAACTTGCGGGTTCCACCCATGAACCTATGCATAGGGGTTGGCACACGTTCTTGACTCTCCGGTAGTAGCTTTGGGGCACTCTTTGAAGTACTTTTATGTTGGTTGGATGAATCTGAGATTGTGTGACGCCTATCGTATAATCATGCCCACGGATACTTGATGTGACAATGGAGTATCTAGGTGACATTAGGGTTTTGGTTGATTTGTGTCTTAAGGTGTTATTCTAGTATGAACTCTATGATGGATTGAGCGGAAAGAATAGCTTTATGTTATTTTACTACGAACTCTTGAATAGATAGAACAGAAAGGATAACTTTGAGGTGGTTTCGTACCCTACCATAATCTCTACGTTTGTTCTCCGCTATTAGTGGCTTTGGAGTGACTCTTTGTTGCATGTTGAGGGCTTGCTATATGATCTATCTATGTTATTATTGTTGAGAGAACTTGCACTAGTGAAAGTATGAACCCTAAGTCTTGTTTCCTACCATTGCAATACCGTTTACGCTCAATTTTACCGCTCGCTACCTTGCTGTTTTTATTATTTCAGATTACAAAAACCTATATCTACTATCTATTTTGCACTTGTATCACCATCTCTTCGCCGAAGTAGTGCACCTATACAATTTACCATTGTATTGGGTGTGTTGGGGACACAAGAGACTCTTTGTTATTTGGTTGCAGGGTTGTTTGAGAGAGACCATCTTCATCCTACGCCTCCTACGGATTGATAAACCTTAGGTCATCCACTTGAGGGAAATTTGCTACTGTCCTACAAACCTGTGCACTTGCAGGCCCAACAACGTCTACAAGAAGAAGGTTGTGTAGTAGACATCAAGCACCAGGCCACGAGAGTGGAGGGTGCGCCCACCCCCTCTAGGCGCGCCCCCTGTCTCGTGGGTCCCTGGTGGACCCCCTCCACTTATGCCTGCACCTCTGTTGTTTGATTTGACTGCAGATAATTACCTTGTCACGTCGAAAGCGGTGTACGCTCATTGAGGCCAAGCATCCACTCCAGAACCTGAGCCCGAGCCGGAACCTTCACTAGACCCTTATCGTGCATCATCTTACCAGTGGGATCCGGAGGAGACGGCCAGCCAGTGGTATCCCGACTACACCCCTCAGTACACCGGGGAAAGTAGTCGCGACCCTTGGCATTAGACCAACTTAGGCCAAAAGCCTAAGCTTGGGGGAGTACGTATTTCTCACCGACTTTACATTCATGTTCACACACTATTCTAGTCGTCGGTGCTCATACTCTTTCATTATATTATCCATGCTAGTTTAATTCTCTTTTTCTAGTTTTCTTCTTGTGTGTTTGATAAACCTTAAGAAAAACCAAAAAAAATAGTTAGTTTAATTTCCATGCTTGTAGTAGAAATTAAAATGAAAACATAAAAAGATTTCTCGTTCTTCTTTTACTTGTTGGGAGCTTTCCCGTGTAAATAGTTTTATTTTCTTTTCTTTCCTTTGGGGATCAAGAGTAGAAGACCATATTGAAAATGTTTAGTGGTTCTCATATGCATAATTGTTTATTTAACTTAGAGCCCATATTACTTTGTCTTCTCTCTTGAGTTGAATGCTTGCAGATTCCAGCTTAGTCCAATGCACGTGCACTATTATTATTATACACATCGTTCGGTCGTGCAAGTGAAAGGCAATAATGACGATATATGATGGACTGATTAAGATGAGAAAAGCGGGTATGAACTCAACCTCTCTTGTTTTTGTAAATATGATGAGTTCATCATTCCTGATTCAGCTTATTATGAAGTAAACATATTTGCAATGACATTTAGATATTATAGTTGCTTGTGCCATGCTTGATTAGCTATGAGTTATAATGGTTTACCTTGCGTGCCAACATGCTATTAGAATGATTATGATGTGGTATAATGGGATGGTATCCTCCTTTGAATGAATTGAGTGACTCGACTTGGCACATGTTCACGCATGTAGTTGAAACAAATCAACATAGCCTTCATGATATTTATGTTCTTGGTAGATTATATCCTACTCATGCTTGTACTCGGTGTGAATTAATTTTAATTCATGTTATGACTGTTGTCGCTCTCTTAGTTGTTCGCTTCCCAGTATTTTGCTAGCCTTCACCTGTACTAAGCGGGAATACTGCTTGTGCATCCAAACTCCTTAAACCCCAAAGTTATTCCATATGAGTCCACCATATCTTCCTATATGCGGTATATACCTGCCGTTTCAAGTAAATTTGTATGTGCCAAACTACAAACTTTCAAATGAAATTCTATTTTGTATGCTCGAGCAGATCATGTTTCAACTAGGGTTGCCTTTATCTTCCATGCTAGGTGGGTTATTCTCAAGAGGAGTGGACTCCGCTCCTCATTCATGAGAAAGGGCCGGTAACCGGGATGCCCAGTCCCATGATCCAAAAAGATCAAAGCAAATCAATATAATTAAACAAAACTCCCCCAGGGTTGTTGTTAGTTGGAGGCACTCGTTGTTCCGAGAAAGCCATGGATTGATGCTTGTTGGTGGTGGGGAGTATAAACTTTTACCATTCTATTTGGGAACTGCCTATAATGCATGTAGTATGGAAGATACAACCATCTCATAGTTGTTGCGTTGACAGTGAAAGTATGCCGCTCAAAATGTTATTCAATCTCTATTTTAAAATCGAGCTCTGGCACCTCTACAAATCCCTGCTTCCCTCTGCGAAGGGCCTATCTATTTACTTTTATGTTAAGTCATCACCTTCTTATTAAAAAGCACCCGCTGGAGAGCACCCTGTTATTTGCATTTATTACTATTGGTTTATATTGGGTATGACTTGACTGGATCTCTTTTACCATGAATTACAATGTTTAGTCAGTCCCTGATCTTTAAAGGTGCTCTGCATTTATGTTTTGCGGTCTCAGAAAGGGCTAGCGAGATACCATTTTGTTATATCATGTTATGATTGTTTTAAGAAAGTGTTGTCATCCGAGTTTTATTATTACGAGTTGACCCGTTGCGCCAAATGGCGCAGAGACCTGCTGATTTCATGTTGGCGATGAAAAAAAATCCATGATTTAATTAATTTTGTTACAGGCAAACACATATAACAACAAATTTAATCTCTCTTAGTTTAGGCAAACAGGGGCTTGTTGTCTATAATAGATGTATATACACATTTAAATTTGGTAGCATAGAGTTTTATTTGAAACAAAATCTATGTAACAAATCTAATCCCTTTAGTGAGAAACAATGGTATTTTGTTGTAATGAGATGTATATACACATTTTAATTTGATAGCATAAAGTCCCATTCAGAATCATGTCGCTGAAAATACGTGTATCTTTTTGAATCCATGTGCACATTATAAAATACCATGTATTAGTTGTCTTAGTTATGAGCATGCACATTCGGTAACAAATAATCCCCTTTAATAAAAAATAGTTTGGGTGTCTACAATAAGATGTACATGCACATTTTATTTTGGTAGTGTGGAGTCTCATTCAAAACCACATCGTTTTAGAAATATATGTATTTTTTAATATTCTTATATTTGAGCAAGTACGCACGGCATAATTTAGACCCTTCTAGATATATAAAAGAAGTACATATTTTTTTGCCTAAGAACATATGTATACTTCTTTATATGAAACACTTTGCATTCCATTAACATGTGGTCGCGGCAAGATCGCCAGCCAGGTTACATCAGCAGGAAAATTCGTGATCCACAGAGTATGGTCACTTTGAACTTCCCAAGAACCGAGACTTGCCAGCACATGCACTGATGTGTTACATTTTAGGGGAGAGAAGTCCACTCGGTCGATGAAACCCAAACGGAGTCGATATTTTGCCTCTCTGAATAAAGCTCCTAGAGCTGCTCTGTCACTGGCGTCCAAACACACAACATGTTTCAGATTTAGACAATCCATTTCAAAGATGACTTTGCCCATGCCAAAATTTTCTGAAAGGTCGATCGTCTTCAAAAACGGATTGCTTTCGGCCTCTAACGGTTCAGACAAGTTACTGAGCAGTCCAGCGGCTGCGAACAGGATATTTCCGTCCGGCGCTATAGCGATGCAGCCCCAACCTCCCGTACCAGATTCTGGATCGTATGCACTGTCCAGGTTGATCTTTACGAACTCAGGTGGCGGTTTCCACTTGCTCGTATCCTGTATAAAGGCTTTGGAGAGGGCGTAAAAAACTGGCACCATTCAGCAACATCAAAAGACAGTTGTGCGCTAAATTCTTCATGCTTGATCTTTTCCGGTTGTGCAAAAATACGCTCAAGAATCTCCAACGGAGCTTGACACAAAAGCAGCTCCTGTCTCACACCCTCTAGCTGGGTGGTTCGCCAAACTTTTTTGACTTCCTTACAGCGAAGGAAAAGATGGCCGCCACCTTCAAATAGATGTCTGCAAACGCAGCAACGAGTATCCAGCTCCACACCCCGTCTTTCTATATTCATTAGCAAGAGGTGGCTATCATGAGCGAACCTCCATAAGAAGTGTTTTACTTTGGGAGGGCAATGAGCTTTCCATACCGCGTGCCCGTCCCCTTTCCTCCACTGCGAGCCCGCTGAGCCTTCACCAGTAGCACGGTTAGCTTGTTGCTGGGTAATACCAAACTGAATTTTATAAGCTGATTTGACAGAGAAAACCCCCTTGGGTTCAAAATGCCAGGAAATAAAACCCCTTGAGAACATATGTATACTTAACACCATGTATAAAACCTGTTATGGAGGCCTTATACTATTTTAGAAAGAGTAGTGTTTCTATCAACTTTGTTTTTGTGCTTTTGTGCCACTTAAATGCATGTATATTTCTAAGCAGTCGTATGGCAACCAGTTCGGCCCATGAATCAAGCAACTTACTAATCCCTTCTTCTGGGCACTTATTTATCCCTTCTTCCTCAACAACTTGTTCGGTCAGAGACAAAACTCCTAAGTAGTACTTACATCATCTCGATAATTAGGATGGATATCATCCACTACAATGAAGAACAATAACATTTATCTATATCTTGAACAATAATAACACCATTTACAGTACATTTGGTCAAGCAACCGATTAGTAGAACAAGGAACATTTCTCTATATCTTGAATTCCACATATGGGGTTATTAATATATCGACTTGTATGGATGGCTTCACTCTGTAACAATACATATGCCATACTCTCAACAAAAAAACATCTGCCTTCTATTTATTTGCCTGGCAAAATGACCATTAGATGAATCAATCAAATAGGAGGGACTGGGGAGTATTTCAAACCAAAACAAAGAATTGATCCTAACTACATGAAGTGGAGTAGCTTTAAAGCCTCTGAATTATTTTGCTGCTGCTCCACCAGGAAAGTGCAGGCCTTCAAGAACCAAAAGAAGCCATTTGAGCTCTCTTCAACCTCATAAGCCAGGTAGTTTTTTATATCTTTAACCCCAAAAGGATACATCGCCCTTCAGCATTCCATCTTATATCGTAATATAATGGCCTCCACATTGAGAAACTACTGCAGTTCTTATTCACTCAATACGAACAATAAAGGCTTTTTAATAAATGCATATAGGTATTCATGATGAAGAAATCAAAGGAAGTAGTTATTGACCTGTGCCGCGCTAGATAAAGTGGAATGAAGCCGTATTGATACCACAATAACATCCACCCCAAAATAAACTAAAATATTTTCTGATGTCGATCAAAGTTCAAGATCAGAAGTTACAAAAAATAACAACAAGACTTTGGAGTCTTGGCAAATCATTGAGATCTTTGATGTACAATTTTATTTCAAACTTAGATGGTGAAATATTTGTACATGAGAAGCAGGTGACTCACAGAAAGAGCCCATGACTCTCTGCTTGCTGCAGAACAGCTAGCTTTTCAGCATGTCTTGACAGACAGGACACAATTATGCAAAAAATAGAATGAGTAAAAGGCGAACGTAAATCTAATTTCAAATGTTAACAACTTGTGTACTTTTCTACACCTAACAACTTGTGTACTTCTCGAGATTTCAGAGATAAAACAAAATACTAACTAATTTACTGTCAAGATTCAACTAACTGGAAAATGGAGAAAGCAGACAATCGAAGATTATCAAATATAACAGTGAGAAAACTATAAAGGAATGTGATTTAAGATAATGATAAAGAGACATTTAATGGGACTTGCATCTGAATGGTGATTCAACAAAATCTTTATGGTTGCATCCTGCTTCTGTTCAGCAGCGACATACAACAGTGCCCCATGATTCCTTTACAATTTTGTACAGTCTAAAGCATTTTTGTATTGTCTAAAGCATTTTTGTACTGTCTAAAGCATTTTTCATGGAAATAATCATGACATGTGATCATGCAGAAATTCTTTTGCCTTTTGAAAAAAAGGGCTGTAGTTGAAAATATATACATTCTAACTCATGGTGAATTTCTCTGCAAAAGTCTGCGGCAGGAACGCACATGATAGAACACAAAAGCCATGTATATAAAATATACAGAACAGATATGAGAGGAAGTTGTCATCCATACATTGAACTTCGCAATATAAATCATGTCCAGTTCCCTAATAGGCCAAAAGATGTCACCGGATCACGAAGAACTTCTTGAGAGCACATACCATGCCCTCCAGCAGCAAATCCTTGCAAACTTAACTGCTCCAACATGAATAGGTGCATACCTTTGAGTAGTTACCTTCCTTAAGATCAACGCTTGAGCTCCATCGAATGCTTGTCTTGCCAACTGCTTTGAGTAGTTACCTTCTTGCTAGTACAAAGATCAAGCCAGACAACCAATATGCTTCAGAGATAAACATGATCCAAATACATTGCCACAGATAAGAAGAAAACTGCAGACAAAAACAATAATCAAAAGAAAATATAGCTTAAAGAGGAAGCACAAACCTTGATAGGCAAAACAGCAAACGATGAACAAGCAGCAGTTTAGAAGAACAGGCAACAACAACATCACCTGTAAAATAGAAGAACAAAATTGAGTATTCAGAAACCAACAAGCCAGATCAAGCAAATAATTTGGTAGCATAAGGATGCTCCATTTTTTATGTAGTATGTACGTAACCATGATTTACAGATACTGAAGCTAGACCGTAAAGGCTACTTTCTTAATTTACACTTGCAGTATCACATACCAAAATGGATGCAGTTTTTACATGTAATTAGACTGTTTAAAGGCAAATGTAAATCTATAGATGCTAGAACATATGAATGTTGTTTAACTGTGGAATATTGATCCAAGAGCATACCATTGGCTCCACGCCTCTGCCTGCTCTTAAGTAAGGTTTCTGTTTCATTTTCCAAAGGCTTCGGTTTCAGTGTATAATCACTTTGAGTCATCAGTTATGGAACAACATTCAGAGGCGTATGAATCTGCAGAAAACTACACAAATATACAAGCAATCAAATTGTTGCAAAGCAAAACTCAGGTTAGCAAAGACAACTTCAATGATTCAGTAAAATTAAAGGAGTTTAGTTACCTACCCAAAAGAATGAATTAATATACAGTATAAAGGCAAAATGACTGACAACTTCTATGATTCAGTAATTTTGCTATTAAAATATGTAACAACACAAGATAGAATAAAACCATCTCATACCTAGATTTCCACAGATATGTTGAATTTATCCAATAATTTTGGGTAGGAAGGCTCTTCCTGAAAATCCTACAATCAAAAAGCGGGAAACACATCAAGCAAAGGAACAAAAGCCTCCTTTATAGTGGGGAAATGAGGTCCATGGCAAATCGATCCCCTTCTTGACGAGGAAAGAGCAAGCTACCAAACAAACTAAGAAAGGAAACAATTTTTTTTATGAATCTAGCTAGGCCAGAGAGCATCTCCTGAGCAGGAACAAACAAAAATCCCCTTTGCAGAAACTTATCCGAGGTACCCAACAAACTTAAAAGGTAAAAAAATCCTATATGAAAGCCTAGCTAAATCTGAGCATCCGGTCAACTAAAATAAACAAAAAAAATGCAGGAACCTTGCCAGACATGAACAACTCGTTGACAAGAAGGGTGAATAAGCTCACCCAGCAGCACAACCGGGGCATGGAATGGGCCCTATCACCCAACATCCTTGGAGCCTCTGCTAGCAGGCTCGCTTCCGCCAGGGTCTCCTAGTCTCCCTCCAATCTCAAACGGCGGATGACCACCACGGAAGGACAAGCCCCCTGCAAAAAGAGATAAGATGGATATCAGCCAGGGAGGCGATGGCGGAGCTGAAGGGGCGAGGTGGGGAAGCAGCCATCAAGCCCGAGATGCATGGGAGGGCCAACAGCGGGTGAGGGCGCGGGAGGACGGCCACCAGAGGGTGAGGGGACTGAGGTAGGCCGGGTTGAGCGCATGGGAGACCGTGGGCGCACGGGGAGGAGGCACCGCCGGGAGTAGATGGAAAGGAGGAGGGAGAGCTCTAAGGTTACTTTCTCGCACCAACCGCATACAAGGCACGCGAGGCACGACGCGCGGCGCACACGGAACACACACACACGCAGCAAGCAGGGCAAGTGGAACAGGGAGAGCAGAGATTTGGAGGAAGTTACCTTACCGGGATGGGATTCCTGGCGGCAGCGGTGGAGTTGACCCACATCAACGATGGAGGTGACTCGAGGCGGCGGCTAGGGTGGATCCACGTGACGGCTAGGAAATCCAGGCGCCAGCGGCGTGGCCGCGAGGGCTCCCTCGATCCAATCCACTGCCCGCTCTTGCTCGAGTTAGGAGTGGACTGCTGCTGAGCTCGGGCTGCGCTCCACCACTGCCTATCCCCGACGTGTCGATGGCGCTATGGAGGTGTGTCGAGGGCGGCGGCCTGGGAGAGGAGGGAGTGGGGAGGAGAGGAGGCGGAGGGGCGAGGGGTGGACGAGAAGGGGCGGCGGCTAGGTTTTTTGACCCTTTTGCACTTTTTGCGGGTCGAGCGCAACGCGCGGGCAGACGGCATTGGCGATACTCTCGCGGACATGGGCAGAGCTCGCCCAATCAATGAGCGCGCAATGCGAGCCCACCTGTCATTGGCCAGTGGAAACAACTGTAATGTGAAAAGAGTTTGACCACAGGGTGAAGATCTGACGGTCTGGACGCATCAGAAGGGCAGATCCAACGGCCAGGAACGACCCAAACGAGGGAGCTCCGTGGAGGCAGGTTGGATAGCATCCTTTTATGTTAAATGGCTCGCTAGCTGATTATGCCATTGATATGAGTAATTGTGAGACCGAGGTGTTATTGTGAGTATGGTTAGTTCATAATATCTGCTGAAACCTGAATGCTGGTTTTGCATGTTTACAACAACAAGAGCAAACAGAGTTTGTAAAAGTTTTTCTTTATCACTTTTGGTTTATCAACTGAATTGCTTGAGGACAAGCAAAGGTTTAAGTTTGGGGGAGTTGATATGTCTCCAACGTATCTACTTTGCCAAACACTTTTGCCCCTGTTCTGGACTGTAACTTGCATGATTTGAATGAAAGTAACCCGGACTGACGCTGTTTTCAGCAGAACTGCCATGATGTTGTTTTATGTGTAGAAAACAAAAGTTCTCGGAATGACCTGAAAATCCTCAGAGACAAGTTTCAGAAAATATAAAAAATGCTGGCAAGCTTGAGGGCCTGCAGCGCGCCTTTCATGTCTCCTGCCACCGTGAGGACACCATTGCTGCCCGGCATCTTCATGAGGTTGTATGCGGGATGGGCCGCACCCATAAATTGCACCAAGGCTGGATATCCCAGAATAACGTTGTACGGAAGGTTGATCTTGGCTATGTCGAAGTCGACGAGCTCGGTGCGGTAGTTGTCCCGGGTCCCAAAGGTGACAGGGATGCGGATCTGCCCCAGGGGCCTGGTGGAGCCGTCTCCAACTTCAGAGAAGGGCTTAGAGGGGCGGAGCCAGCTGGGCGGTACGTGGAGTGCTACCTCTTGAGCACTGCGTTGGATTTCCCCGAACAGGATAGGATGATGCGGTAAAGTAGCGTAAGTATTTCCCTTAGTTTTTAAGAACCAAGGTATCAATCCAGTAGGAGATCACGCACGAGTCCCTCGTACCTACACAAAACGATAGCTACTCGCAACCAACGCGATTAGGGGTTGTCAATCCCTTCACGGTCACTTACGAGGGTGAGATCTGATAAAGATGATAAATAATATTTTTGGTATTTTTTATATAGAGATGCAAAGTAAAAAGTAAAAGGCAAAGTAAAAACAAAGCAAGTAATAATGTAATAGAGATTGATATGATGAGAATAGACCCGGGGGGCATAGGTTTCACTAGTGGCTTCTCTCAAGAGCATAAGTATTCTAAGGTGGGTGAACAAATTACTGTTGAGAAATTGATAGAAAAGCGAATAATTATGAGGTTATCTAGGTATGATCATGTATATAGGCATCACGTCCGAGACAAGTAGATCGAAACGATTCTGCATCTACTACTATTACTCCACTCATCGAGCGCTATCCAGCATGCATCTAGAGTATTAAGTTAAAAACAGAGTAACACCTTAAGCAAGATGACATGATGTAGAGGGATAAATTCATGCAATATGATAAAAAACCCATCTTGTTATCCTCGATGGCAACAATACAATACGTGCCTTGCAACCCTTTCTGTCACTGGGTAAGGACACCGCAAGATTGAACCCAAAGCTAAACACTTCTCCCATTGCAAGAACTACCAATCTAGTCGGCCAAACCAAACGGATAATTCGAAGAGACTTGCAAAGATAACTCAATCATACATAAAAGAATTCAGAGAAGAATCAAATATTATTCATAGATAAGTTGGATCATAAACTCACAATTCATCGGTCTGAACAAACACACCACAAAAATAAGATTACATCGAATAGATCTCCACAAGAGAGGGGGATAACATTGTATTGAGATCCAAAAAGAGAGAAGAAGCCATCTAGCTACTAGCTATGGACCTGAAGGTCTGAAGTAAACTACTCACACTTCATCGGAGAGGCTATGGTGTTGATGTAGAAGCCCTCCGTGGTAGATGCCCTCTCCGGCGGAGCTCCGGAACAGGCCCCAAGATGGGATCTCGCGGATACAGAAGGTGCGGCGGTGGAATTAGGTTTTTGGTTCCGTATCTGATCTGACGGGGGTCCGTAGGTATATATAGGAGGAAGGAGTACGTCGGTGGAGCAACAGGGGGCCCATGAGGCAGGGGGCGCGCCCTCCACCCTTGTGACCTCCTCGGTTGTTCCTTGGAGCAGGGTCCAAGTCTCCTGGATCACGTTCGGTGAGAAAATCACGTTCCCGAAGGTTTTATTCCGTTTGGACTCCGTTTGATATTCTGTTTCTTCGAAATACTGAAATAGGCAAAAAAACAGCAATTCTGGGCTGGGCCTCCGGTTAATAGGTTAGTCCCAAAAATAATATAAAAGTGGAAAATAAAGCTCAATATAAACCAAAACAGTAGATAAAGTAGCATGGAGCAATCAAAAATTATAGATACGTTGGAGACGTATCAAACGTCCCCAAGCTTAATTCCTGCTCGTCCTCGAGTAGGTAAATGATAAAAAAGAATTTTTGATGCGGAGTGATACTTTGGCATAATTTCAATGTAAATCTTCTTAATTGTGATATGAATATTCAGATCCGAAAGATTCAAGACAAAAGTTCATATTAACATAAAGGTAATAATACTTCAAGCATATAAATTAAAGCAATCATGTCTTCTCAAAATAGCATGGTTAAAGAAAGTTATCCCTACAAAATCATATAGTTTGGCTAAGCTCTATCTTCATCACACAAAGTATTTAATCATGCACAACCCCGATGACGAGCCAAGAAATTGTTTCATACTTTAGTAATCTCAAACATTTTCAACTTTCACGCAATACATGAGCGTGAGCCATGGACATAGTACTATAGGTGGAATAGAATGGTGGTTGTGGAGAAGACAAAAAGGAGAAGATAGTCTCACATCAACTAGGCGTATCAATGGGCTATGGAGATGCCCATCAATAGATATCAATGTAAGTGAGTAGGGATTGCCATGCAACGGATGCTCTAGAGCTATAAGTATATGAAAGCTCAACAAAAGAAACTAAGTGGGCGTGCAACCAACTTGCTTGCTCACGAAGACCTAGGGCACTTTTGAGGAAGCCCATCATTGGAATATACAAGCCAAGTTCTATAATGAAAAATTCCCACTAGTATATGTAAGTGACAACATATGAGACTCTCTATCATGAAGATCATAGTGCTACTTTGAAGCACAAGTGTGGAAAAAGGATAGTAGCATTGTCCCTTCTCTCTTTTTCTCTCATATTTTTTTTATTTTGGTGGGCTTCTTTGGCCTCTTTTTTTTATTTGGGCTTCTTTGGCCTCTCTTATTTTTCATAAAGTCCAGAGTCTCATCCCGACTTATGAGGGAATCATAGTCTCCATCATCCTTTCCTCACTGGGACAACGCTCTAATAATGATGATCATAACACTTTTATTTTTCTTACAACTTAACAATTACAACTCGATACTTAGAACAAAATATGACTCTATATAAATGCCCCCGTCGGTGTACCGGGCTATGCAATGAATCAAGAGTGACATGTATGAAAGAATTATGAACGGTGGCTTTGCCACAAATACAATGTCAACTACATGTTCATGCAAAAAGCAATATGACAAAAGTAATGTGTGTCATATGAACGGAACGGTGGAAAGTTGCATGGCAAGACGAAAGGTGCGTCATGATATTGAAGAAGGATGGTGGGAACTAGGACGCGAGTGTATGATACCGGCGAAAGGTGCGCGGTATTAGAGAGGCTAGCAATGGTGGAAGGGTGAGAGTGCGTATAATCCATGGACTCAACATTAATCAAAAGAACTCATGCACTTATTGCAAAAATTTAGAAGTCATCAAAAACCAAAGCACTAAATGCATACTCCTAGGGGGATAGATTGGTAGGAAAAGACCATCGCTCGTCCCCGACTGCCACTCATAAGGAAGACAATCAATAAATAAAATTGTGCTCCAACTTCATCACAAAGCGGTTCACCATACGTGCATGCTACGGGAATCATAAACTCCAACACAAGCATTCTTTAAATTCATAATCACCCCAACTAGCATTGATTTGATATTATTACCTCCATATCTCAAAACAAATATCAAGCATCAAACTTATCTTAGTATTCAACGCACTCAAAAGAAAGTTTCACATATCTTGAATACCAAGTATATTAACATTAAGCAAATTACCATGCTATTAACAACTCTCGAAATAATCTAAGTGAAGCATGAGAGATCAATAGTTTCTTTAAAACAAATCCACCACCGTGCTCTAAAAGATCTAAGTGAAGCACTAGAGCAAAAATTATTATGCTCAAAAAGGTTTAAGTGAAGCACTATGAGCAAAACTATCAAGCTCAAAAGATATAAGTGAAGCACATAGAGTATTCTACCAAATTCTAAATCATGTATGGCTCTCTCAAAAGGTGTGTACAGCAAGGATGATTGTGGTAAACTAACAAGCAAAGACGCAAATAATACAAGACGTTCCAAGCAAAACACATGACATGTGGTGAATAAAAATATAGCTCCAAGTAAATTACTGATGGAAGTAGACGAAAGAGGGGATGCCTTCAGGGGCATCCCCAAGCTTTGAATTTTTGGTGTCCTTGGATTATCTTGGGGGTTCCATGGGCATCCCCAATCTTAGGCTCTTGCCACTCTTTGTTCCATAATCCATCAAAATAATTCACCCAAAACTTGAAAACTTCACAACACAAAACTCAATAGAAATCTTGTGAGCTCCGTTAGTGAAAGAAAACAAAAGACTACTTTAAGGTACTTTAATTAACTCATTCTTTATTTATATTGGTGTTAAACCTACTGTATTCCAACTTACTTATGGTTTATAAACTAATTTATTAGCCATAGATGCATTGAAATAAGCAAACAACACACGAAAAACAGAATCTGTCAAAAACAGAACAATCTGTAGCAATCTGTAACTAACTCAAACTTCTGGAATTCTAAAAATTCTACCAAAATAGTACGTACTGGATAATTTGTTTATCGATCAGAAACAAAAAGAATCAATGCAAAATCTCGTTTCTGTGATTTATTGAATTTTTTCTCGTGAGTGCAAAGTTTCTGTTTTTCAGCAGAATCAAATCAACTATCATCATAGCTTATCCTATAGGTTCTACTTGGCACAAACACTAATTAAAACATAAAACCACATCTAAACAGAAAGTAGATGGATTATTTATTCCTAAACAGAAGCAAAAAACAAAAAACACAAAATAAAATTGGGTTGCCTCCCAACAAGCACCATCGTTTAACGCCCTTAGCTAGGCATAAAAGCAAGGATAGATCTAGGTTTTGCCATCTTTAGTAGGCAATCCATAAGTGGCTCTCATGATAGATTCATATGGTAATTTTATTTTCTTTCTAGGGAAGTGTTCCATACCCTTCTTTAAGGGAAATTGGAATCTAATATTCCCTTCTTTCATATCAATAATTGCACTAATCGTTTTAAGAAAAGGTCTACCAAAAATAATAGGACATGAAGGATTGCAATGGTCCAGGCCAGGTCAGCCCATTAGTCCCGGTTCAATCCAGAACCGAGACCAATGGGGGCATTGGACCCGGTTCGTGAGCCCCAGGGGCCGGCCGGGCCACGTGGGCCATTGGTCCCGGTTCGACTGGACCTATTGGTCCCGGTTGATGGGACGAACCGGGACCAATGGGCCTCGCTCCTGGCCCACCACCATTGGTCCCGGTTGGTGGCTTGAACCGGGACCAAAGGTTGCCCTTTAGTCCCGGTTCTTGCTACGAACCGGGACCAATTAGTTGCCTATATATACCCCTCGCCCGCGAGCAGAGCACTCCCACTGCTCTGTTTTTCGTGGCCGGCGAGGGGAGAGCTTTGTGGTGCTCTAGCTCACCTCGATGGAATGCCCGAGCCACACTACTTAAGCTTTCTCCTCTCCAAGCTCGACCTCCAAGCTCCATTTTCCTTAATATTTGTCTAGGTTTAGCGGTCTGTCACGTCCCATCCCCGTCTTCACCGCCGTCGATCGCCCGCGCCGATCTCGTCGCCGGCACCATCGTGGTGAGCCTCTTGTTCTTATCTTCTTTCTAAAAGGAAAAAAAATTCTTACTTGTATGTTTATATAGATACTTGTATAATTTTCTTACTTTTATTATTGCATCTTATATAGTGCGATGGTTTTGGTATCCGCCCCCGTCGGCCCTCGTCCTGTCTATGATTCGGATGTGGTATATATTATCTTTTCATAACTACTGGTTCATTTATTGTGTATGACAATTATGCCGACCAACGTGACATAGATTTTATTTATCTAGGAGGTTGTTGAACCGAAAATTCCAACCGACCCTATTGTCGAGAGGTTAAATTTAGTTGAAGAAGAAAACAATTTGTTGAAGGAAAAAATTAGAAAAATTGAGGAGGAGAAGATGATATTGGAGTTGCATGTTGCGGATGTCGTTGATGATCACAAGATCAAGATGGATGCAATGCGCTTGAAGATTAGAAAGATTAGAAAATATGCCATTCATACCGAGGCTTGGTATCATTATGCCGTTGGATCAGTTGTTACATTGGTTGCGATTATGATCGCATTTGTTTTCGCATTGAAATGTTTTACATAGTTTCAGTGTATGGTTTAATTAATTTAGATGCTCTGCAGACCTTTATGTTGTTAGATGAGAACTATGTATGTACTTTGGTTTTAATGTGATGATGAACTTCTATTAATTTGGTCACTTAATTATCTATTCATGATGTTCTGTGATGATTTTTGACACACTTAATTATATATAATGCACGCAGATGAACCGGCAATGGATGTACGGTTCAAGACACACCTCCGAGTACATTAAGGGCGTGCATGATTTTCTCGAAGTGGCTGAGGCAAACAAGCAGAATGGTTTTATGTGTTGTCCATGCCCTATATGTGGGAATACGAAGTCTTACTCTGACCGGAAAATCCTTCACACCCACCTGCTTTACAAGGGTTTCATGCCACACTATAATGTTTGGACGAGGCACGGAGAAATAGGGGTTATGATGGAAGACAGTGAAGAAGAAGAGTACGATGACAACTATGTGCCCCCTGAATACGGTGATGCTACTGAAGATCAAGAGGAACCAGACGATGTGCACGATGATGCTGCAACGGGCGAAGCTGCTGAAGATCAAGAGGAACCAGACAATGTGCCCAATGATGATGATCTCCGCCGGGTCATTGTCGATGCAAGGACGCAATGCGAAAGTCAAAAGGAGAAGCTGAAGTTCGATCGCATGTTAGAGGACCACAAAAAAGGGTTGTACCCCAATTGCGAAGATGGCAACAGAAAGCTCGATACCGTACTGGAATTGCTGCAGTGGAAGGCAGAGAATGCTGTGCCTGACAAAGGATTTGAGAAGCTACTGAAAATATTGAAGAAGAAGCTTCCAAAGGATAACGAATTGCCCGACAGTACATACGCAACAAAGAAGGTCGTATGCCCTCTAGGATTGGAGGTGCAGAAGATACATGCATGCCCTAATGACTGCATCCTCTACCGTGGTGCGTACAAGGATCTAAACGCATGCCCGGTATGCGGTGCATTACGGTATAAGATCAGACAAGATGCCCCTGGTGATGTTGACGGTGAGCCCCCCAGGAAGAGGGTTCCTGCGAAGGTGATGTGGTATGCTCCTATAATACCATGGTTGAAACGTTTGTTCAGAAACGGAGAGCATGCCAAGTTGATGCGATGGCACAGTGAGGACCGTAAGAAAGACGAGAAGTTGAGAGCACCCGCTGACGGGTCGCAGTGGAGAAAAATCGAGAGAAAGTACTGGGATGAGTTTGCAAGTGACCCAAGGAACGTATGGTTTGCTTTAAGCGCGGATGGCATTAATCCTTTCGGGGAGCAGAGCAGCAATCACAGCACCTGGCCCGTGACTCTATGTATGTATAACCTTCCTCCTTGGATGTGCATGAAGCGGAAGTTCATTATGATGCCAGTTCTCATCCAAGGCCCTAAGCAACCCGGCAACGACATTGATGTGTACCTAAGGCCATTAGTTGAAGAACTTTTATAGCTGTGGAATGGAAAAGGTGTACGTACGTGGGATGAGCACAAACATGAGGAATTTTAGCTAAAGGCGTTGCTGTTCGTGACCATCAACGATTGGCCCGCTCTCAGTAACCTTTCAGGACAAACAAACAAGGGATACCACACATGCACGCACTGTTTACTTGACACCGATAGTATATACCTAGGAAGCTGTAGGAAGAATGTGTACCTGGGCCATCGTCGATTTCTTCCGACCAACTATCTATGTCGAAAGAAAGGCAAGCATTTCAAAGGCGAGGCAGATCACCAGAAGAAGCCCGCCATGCGTACCGGTGATCACATACTTGCTATGGTCAATGATTTACACGTAATCTTTGGAAAGGGTCCCGGCGGACTAGCTGTTCCGAGTGACGTTGGGGGACATGCACCCATGTGGAAGAAGAAATCTATATTTTGGGACCTACCCTACTGGAAAGACCTAGAGGTCCGCTCTTCGATCGACGTGATGCACGTGATGAAGAACCTTTGCGTGAACCCGCTAGGCTTCTTGGGCGTGTATGGGAAGACAAAAGATACAGCTGAGGCACGGGAGGACCTGCAACGTTTGCACGAAAAAGACGGCATGCCTCCAAAGCAGTATGAAGGTCCTGCCAGCTATGCTCTTACCAAAGAAGAGAAGGAAATCTTCTTTGAATGCCTGCTTAGTATGAAGGTCCTGACTGGCTTCTCGTCGAATATAAAAGGAATAATAAATATGGCAGAGAAAAAGTTTCAGAACCTAAAGTCTCATGACTGCCACATGATTATGACGCAACTGCTTCCGGTTGCATTGAGGGGGCTTCTACCGGAAAACGTCCGATTAGCCATTGTGAAGCTATGTGCATTCCTCAATGCAATCTCTCAGAAGGTGATCGATCCAGAAATCATACCAAGGCTAAGGAGTGATGTGGTGCAATGTCTTGTCAGTTTCGAGCTGGTGTTCCCATCGTCCTTCTTCAATATCATGACGCACGTCCTAGTTCATCAGCTTCGAGATTGTCATTCTGGGCCCCGTATTTCTACACAATATGTACCCCTTTGAGAGGTTCATGGGAGTCCTAAAGAAATATGCCCGTAACCGTGCTAGGCCAGAAGGAAGCATCTCCATGGGCCATCAAACAGAGGATGTCATCGGGTTTTGTGTTGACTTCATTCCTGGCCTTAAGAAGATAGGTCTCCCTAAATCGCGGTATGAGGGGAGACTGACTGGAAAAGGCACACTTGGAAGGGACTCAATAATATGCAGGGACGGATATTCTTGGTCTCAAGCACACTACACAGTTCTATAGAACTCTACCTTGGTGACCCCGTATGTCGATGAACACAAGAACAGTCTGCGCTCCAAACACGCGGAGCAGTGCGACGACTGGATTACATGTCAACACATCAGGACTTTTAGCAGTTGGTTGGAAGCACGTCTCAGAGGTGACAACACTGTTTGTGATGAGCTGTACTTGTTGTCCAGGGGACCATCTTTAACTGTATTGATTTGGAAAGGGTACGAGATAAATGGGAATACATTTTACACGATTGACCAAGATCAAAAGAGCACCAACCAAAACAGCGGTGTCCGCTTTGATGCAACAACCGAGAGGGGAAAGGACACATATTATGGTTACATAGTGGACATATGGGAACTTGAATACGGACTTGATTTTAAGGTCCCTTTGTTTAAGTACAAATGGGTCAATCTGTCAGGAGGCGGGGTACAGGTAGACCCACAGTACGGAATGACAATAGTGGATCTGAAAAATCTTTGGTACACTAACGAACCATTCGTCCTAGCCAATGATGTGGCACAAGTTATCTATGTGAAGGACATGTCTACCAGACCGAGAAAGAGAAAAGATAAGGAAGCGAATACATCATACGATGAGCCAAAGCGCCACATAGTTCTTTCAGGAAAAAGGGACATCATGGGAGTGGAGGGCAAGACAGACATGTCTGAAGATTATGAAAAGTTTCATGAAATTCCTCCCTTCAAAGTCAAGGCTGACCCCAGCATCCTGATAAACGATGAAGATTATCCATGGTTACGGCGCAATAAGCAAATGACACAAGCGAAGAAAAAGTGAAGACTTTCTCCCGCAACTATTATGATGATAGCATGCCAACTTTGTAACAGACGAGTATGATACCATTGTCCGTTTTGTACATGCACATGCTATGTGGGTGAATTTATGATACCATGCCAACTTTCAACTTTTTCAGAGTTCATTTGAAATGCTTTAATGTCTTATGGTTCGGCCCTCGTAACAATTAAAAATAGCAACAATAAGTATTTTGTTGTAAGTAGAAACAAAATAAAATAAATAAAGCAAGAAAGAAAACAAAAAAACAAAAAAAGTGTTTTCAAATTTGAAACTAATGGCACTAACAGAAAGTTTATAAATTTCCTAAAACTAAAAGCAAAAGGAATTAAAAAATAAAGCAAAAAACAAAAGAAAATAAATAATGCAGAAAACAAAACAAAAAAACTGGAAAAAAAATAAAAATAGCAAAAATAAGTAAAGAAAACAAAAAAACAAAAAAAACTGGAAAAAAATAAAAATAGCAACAATAAGTAAAGAAAACAAAAAAACCAAAAAAATGCCTCCTACTAGGCCCCCACGACGTGAATACGACTAGAAACCCTACCATGGGCCAGGATTCAGGCCCGTAGTAGGCCCAGAAGGCCCATCAGGCAAAGTAGAAGCAAGTAGGCCCGCAAGCCTGCGGTGGAGAGGAGCTCGAGAGGGGTGCGGCAGTGGGGCTTATAAACCACTGCGCGCCCCTCTCAACTAGCGAGGTGGGACTAAACTTTGGCCCCAACGCGGGCAGCACAGGGGCCTTTGGTCCCGGTTGGTGGCACCAACCGGGACCAAAGGGCGCCGCTTCCCGCCCTTTGGGCTGCTGAAAAGAGGCCTTTGGTCCCGGTTGGTGGCACCAACCGGGACTAAAGGGTGTATTAGTCCCGGTTGGTGCCACCAATCGGGACTAAAGGCTTTGCTATATAAGCAGCACTTAGCAGTTTCTCCAAAATCCATCCCTTTCTTCGCCGACCGACGCCCGCTGCTCTGCCTCATCGCCATTGCCGCCGAGCCATCAGGCTGCTCCACCTCATCGTTGTCGCCGCCTCCGACGCCGTCAGGCTGGTCCACCTCACCGTCATCGCCGCCTCCGACGCCGTCAGGCTACTCAACTTTGCCGTCGCCGCCACCCTCGACGGCATCTGCCCCGACGCCGGCGCCGCTCCCCGCGCCCCGACGCCACCCGCCGTGCCCCGCAACCCCCCTGTGAGCACCTGCCTCGCGCCCCTGCCTTGCCTCGCTCCCGCGCCCCTGCCCTGCCCTGCCCCGCCGGCGCCACCGCTGCCGCCATGCCCCTCTTCCCGCGGCTCTATTTTTTTATTTGTTTAAT
>NC_041387.1:83237526-83305745 GCF_002162155.2 Triticum dicoccoides | reverse complement strand
GGGAGAAGAAGAAAAAGAAGAGGAGAAGAAGAAATAAAGGAATAGAGGAGAAAGAAGAAACTTCAACACGAGGGGGGGGGGGTACCGATACCCCCTCCCCGATAACATTATTTTCCCATGTATATGTATGTCGCGTCGTTGTCGATATAACCCCCTCGAGATAACTTCGACATGAGGGGCGGTCGATATATATTCCCCCTCTCGACCGTGATAACTTATACAACGGCAGCACCCCCCTCGGCCCTCTTGCTCGACCAAAACTCTCGAGGACACCCAAACCCTAGAGAGAAAACGATGTTGGTCTCCTACCCCCTCCCGCCGCGCCCCTACCCGACAAATTAACTCTCTCGAGGCCACCCAAATTTATCAAGTTAAAAGAGCGTTGTCGTCGAGGCCACCCCAAACCCTTGAAGCGTTGTGTCGAGGCGACCCCAAACCCTAGAGAAGCAGCGTCGAGGCCACTAACATGATTCCTTATTGTGATTAGCTAGCTAGTTCTACATTTGCCACTAATATATATATATATCCATATGTACCATGTTTGAATAATAATTGACATCTTGTAAATATTTGCAGAAACTATCGAGCACTCCCGAGACGAAGAAACAGAAGCGATGTTGGGGGACATAATCGCACAAGGAAGTGATGAAGTTGCGTCATTTCTCAACGAGACCGATGGTCAGGAAGGACTGGGTGAAGAAGAGGGCTATATTCATGATGGCTTCGGCCCATTAATGCCGGTACAAGAAGAGGACTATGTTCATGATGGCTCCAGTGACACAATGGAGGTACAAGAAGGAGACCGTGCTGACTGCTCCGGTGACCGAACCGAGTCCGGCCAGGTATATATATATATATTAGTTAAGCCTGTGCTGACTAGTTAATTGATGCACCCATTGTTTTGGTATATGTACACATATTAATTACTCTCGTCTTTCTTCCTTATAATTTCTAGCCCTCCGGATCGAGCGCAACTTCGGTAAGGAGACGAGGCCCGAAGAAAAAGTTGAGATCGGATGAAAAGTTTGAGATCATAGAAATCGCGCCCGACGGCGAACCGATTGAACCCATCCGGACAAAGCGCGCATTTTCTGCTCAGTGCAGGGTTCTTGTTAGGGACAAGATCCCGATCAGCATCCAGCAATGGTATAAGCCTAAGGAGGAAGACCCTGAGGTGTCTTATGTCAATGATATGCAGAAAGAAGATCTTTGGACTCAGCTGAAGGCAAATTTCACCCTACCGCCAGAGGAGGATCCAGAGAAGCCAGTTAAAGAGCAATTAATCAAGTCTTGTGCTCTTAAGAAGATGGCAACCCTATTCAGGAGGTGGAGGAAAGAGCTGAACTAGTTTGTCGACAAAAAAAGGACACAAGAATTCATCGGCAAATATGAGAAGATCAAAGATCACTGGCCCACATTTGTGGCCCACAAGACATCGGAAAAGAGTAAGAAGATGTCGGCGACAAACAAGCAAAATGCTGTGAAGAAGATGCTTCACCATCGCACGGGGTCAGGTGGCTACCTCAAAGCCCGGCCTAAGTGGTCCAAGGCGGAGCATAATCTGCTTGAAAAAGTGATCGAACCAGAGACAATGTACTGGCCAGACCGTTGCCGGACTTGGTTCTTCGGGGATGGCAGAACCTTGGACCATGTATCAGGGAAGTGCCATTGGACGGACGAGCAACTACAAATACCAGTCAAGAACCTTTGGCGCTATATCGATGCAGCGCAGCGAGGGACGTTCGTTCCAGACAGGGAGAAGGACGGGCTCACAATGGCCCTCGGGAATCCTGAGCACCCTGGACAGACACGAGGCACGCCAGGCTCCATTCCGTGGAAGGTTGGTTTTCCGGACGCAGGGTGTTACAAAACCCACGAGAGGAGGAAGAAACTGGAGCAGGGCCAAATGCAGGCGCTGCACGAAAGGGTAATGGGGATAGAGGAACAAGAAGTGGAACGAGAAGCAGCAGATCGCAGCAAACGACTTGCCGAAGCTTCCCCCAAAGCTACCCTGCCATCTCAGCAGAGAAGCACCATGGCTTCCACCGAGCTGCTTCAGCCAGAGCATGTCTTGACGGCTCCTGCCAGCTATCCCGTGGATGATATCACGGAGTCTCAAAATTGCCACATTATGGCGCGATGGATGAATTTGAAGGTCAAGGCGGCTGTTGGCTCTGTTTATCCTACTGGACCCGGCGCAACTTATCACTGCCGGCCGATTCCAGAAGGATATGCTAAGGTGATGGTGGATGAAATAACAGAGGGATTTGAGGACCTCCTGCTTGACCACCCTACTGGTGAAGGGGAGACTAGGCTGGGTTCTGCTCTGAAGACTCCATGCCTATGGCGGAAGGAGCTCATCAACCTTCCGAACTGGACGCCTCCGCCTCCTCCTCCTCCTCCGGCGACTTAGGGCACTCCGCCTCCTCCACCGCCTCCTTCTCCGGCGAGTGACGA
Organism: Triticum dicoccoides; assembly: GCF_002162155.2. Taxonomy (NCBI): domain Eukaryota; kingdom Viridiplantae; phylum Streptophyta; class Magnoliopsida; order Poales; family Poaceae; genus Triticum; species Triticum dicoccoides. Next base: position 83,303,288 of record NC_041387.1, on the reverse strand, counting down.
TCAGGGCATGCGTGGCGGCACTCCGCCTCCTTCTCCGGCGCATGGCGGCACTTCGCCTCCTTCTCCGCCTGCGCCGGCGCGCCGGAGCAGCCAACAGCCTCCTCCTTCTCCGCCTCGCCAGCAAGGGCGGAAGAGACCCGCCGTCATCCCGGCTGCTCCGGTGCGTCGTAGTCCTTCTCCTCCGCCTTGTAAGCAAGCACGAAAGTAGACAGACGCAGCAGCCACTCCGTCTGCTCCGGCGTCTAGTAGCACAACCAGAGGCGGGAGGCAATACAGATACGGTCCACCTCTCAAGCCTCTAGAGAAGTTACCGTACGAGAGGACCGAGGAGGAAAACGATACGATCGTGCGGACCCACGTGAAGGAGTTCTTTGAAGGGGTGAAAGCAAAGAGACATCCACCTCCGGAGGAGAAGGTAGATCCGGTGAAAGCAAAGCGCACTCTCGATGCCCTGAGGAAACTAGCAAAGTCTTCGCCGAGAACCAACTATGAGCGCATTACTGAACAGACATATCTCCAAGTGAAGCGGTCGGGAAGTACTGTCAGACATCAAAGGTCAAGAGAACGAGCAGCTGCAAAAAAAATTAACCAGCTCGGCGAACAAGCAAACCAATCGTGCCCCCCGCTCAATGTGTCTAGCGGCAACATCGTCGCTAATGCTCCGGGGATGGTGGCCGGTTATGGCAATCTACAAGATTACCTGCATGACGATGCACTTCCTGATTTCATGGAGGTGGATGAACACAGATACGAGTACGGGAAGCCTCTCGTCAAAGATGAAAAATCTCTAACAACGATGATGCAAAGATTCCATACTTGGTACATGAAAACCTGCAGAGAGTCTGGGGGGGCGAATAGTTGGTATCTGCACATTAAAGAGGAGCACGACCTCGTTGGAACTGATCTGTTGTGTGTTCCATTTGAGGAGTTCTTCGCGTTCTTCAATCAAAAGGCCCTCGATAAATTAACGGTCTTTTTCTACTGCCTATAAGTACTATTTCTGTCTTTAAGTCTCTATATATAGCTTGGATCTTTCATTGCATGTATTTATAATTAATTATCCTCAATATATTATGCAGATTAAAGATCGTCGAGTGCAAAAAACAAGAAATTTATGATATTGGGTTCATTAACACAAATATCATAGATGAATTTCTGGTTAAAAAGCATGAAAAAGAGGCCGAGGACAACTTGGTACGATCGTTGATCAAAAATCAAAACAAAGATACCATACTCTTTCCTTACAATGGCAAGTGAGTGTTACTGTCGTGTGCATATTCGGTTTCCCTTATTACTCGAGCGAGGTTATAGTAATGTAATTGATGAGTTATGCATGTGTGCGCAGATACCACTGTGTTCTTCTGGAGATTAAGCTTGAGAGGGGACTAGTAACCGTCTTAGACTCGAGACGGAAAGATCCCAAAACCTATGCGGACATGACTGAAATGCTCAACAAGTAAGTTCAATCGATTATTAACGCACCATATCGGCAACTTTTTGTTAATTTCCTGATATCTCAAGTAATAATAATTATTTTCTTTGTCTTGCAGGGTTTGGAAACAGTTCACCGCAGAAGCTCCGGGACTGCCGAAGGAGCTGCGATATACATAGCCGAAAGTAAGTACTACTGGCTAGCTAGTTGCGCGCATCTCCCGTTGATTCTATAGCTATACTTTCATCAATGCCATTTATAATGCTTCATTATCAGTTTGATTGACCTCTATTTCTCGTAAAGTGCTTGTGGCAGGAACAAGGGAATGATTTCTGTGGATACTACGTGTGCGAGTTCATCCACAACGCCACGTTGAAAAACAAGCGGGGCTACTCTCAAAGACAATATGAAGTGCGTAAGCAATAATATTCACAATTTCATTTTATTACACCATCATTTCTATTGAGTTTCATTCATATATATGTATTAATTAACCCCCTTCTTCAAATTAGACGTGGCAGATGCGGAATGAACTCCTAGAACCAGATCGCATGAAAGCAATTCAAGAGGAATTGGCGGGATTCTTTCTTGACCACGTCATCAATAAAGCCGGAGAATACCACGTGGAAGTTGATTTCAATTGCTAGGGGATTGTAATTAAGAGATCTTACATATTGTACATGTATGTAGCCAGTAGCATCGGATACATGATACGAAAACTTGTTGTTCGACCAATCTCTCGGAGAAGGAGAGGTCGATCGATCACTTCTCTCGGTATGCATGACGAACTTCTGTACTCAATGGTTCTCTCGATCACTTATGTATATAGTACGTAGCGTCGACCAAGCACGGACATAAGAGAGGACACTCTCTCTATTAATTAGCTAGCTAACACAATATATGAAACACCTAAATTAACCCCCCAAAATCCCCACCCCCCTTAAAAAAAACCCCAGCCACTGGAATGCTGACGCGTGGACGCCTTTTGGTCCCGGTTGGTGCCACCAACCGGGACCAAAGCCCCCCCTGCCTGGGCTTGGTGCACCGGCCACGTGGAGGACCATCTGTCCCGGTTCGTGTTTGAACCGGGACTAAAGGGGGGGGGGTATTAGTAACGACCCATTAGTCCCGATTCATGAACCGGGACTAAAGGCCCTTACGAACCGGGACAAATGCCCTGTTTTCTACCAGTGAATCTATATCAAGAACGATAAAATCAACGGGCACATAATTCCTATTTGAAACAATAAGAACATCATTAATTCTTCCCATAGGCTTTTTAATAGTGGAATCCGCAAGATGCAAGTTTAGAGAACAATCTTCAAGATCACGGAAATCTAGCAATTCGCACAAAGTTTTGGGAATAGTGGAGACACTAGCACCCAAATCACACAAAGCATGAAACTCATAATCTTTAATTTTAATTTTAATAGTAGGTTCCCACTCATCATAGAGTTTTCTAGGGATAGAAACTTTCAACTCAAGTTTTTCTTCATACGATTGCATCAAGGCATCAACAATGTGTTCGGTAAAGGCCTTATTTTGACTATAAGCATGAGGAGAATCTAGCACGGATTGCAACAAGGAAATACAACCAATCAAAGAGCGATTTTCATAATTAAATTCCTTAAGATCCAAAATAGTGGGTTTAGCAACATCAAGATTTTTATTTCTTTCAATCCCACTCTCATCAATTTCATCATCAAGATCTAGAAACTCTGAATTCTTAGCATGCCTTCTAGGTAAAGGAAGATCATATTCAGTTTCATCAAGATTCATATTGCAAAACAAAGATTTAATGGGGGACACATAAATAACTTTTAAATCTTCATCTTGATTTTCATAGGAATTGGAAGAACACGCTTTAATAAAGGCATCTTTGGAAGCACGCATCCTAGCGGTTCTTTCCTTGCACTCATCAATGGAAATTCTCATAGCTTTGAGAGACTCATTGATATCATGCTTAGGAGGAATAGATCTAAGCTTTAAAGAATCAATTTCAAGAGAAATCCTATCAATGTTCCTAGCCAAATCATCAACTTTAAGCAATTTCTCTTCAAGCAAAGCATTAAAATTCTTTTGTGAATTCATAAACTCTTTAACACTACTCTCAAATTCAGAGGGCATCTTATTAAAATTTCCATAAGAGTTGTTGTAGGAATTTCCATAATTATTAGAAGGATTACTAGGATAAGGCCTAGGATTAAAATTCCCTCTATACGCGTTATTTCCAAAACTATTCCTACCAACAAAATTCACATCCATAGATTCATTGTTATTCTCAATCAAAGTAGATAAAGGCATATCATTGGGATCAAGAGAAGTATTTTTAGTAGCAAACATCTTCATAAGTTCATCCATCTTTTCACTCAAAACATTGATTTCTTCTATAGCATGCACCTTTTTACTAGAAGATCTTTCGGTATGCCATTAAGAATAATTAGCCATAATATTATCAAGAAATTTTTTAGCATCTCCTAATGTAATTTCCATAAACGTGCCTCCCGCGGCCGAATCTAAAAGATTTCTAGAAGCAAAATTTAATCCGGCATAAAATTTTTGTATGATCATCCACAAATTCAAACCATGAGTAGGGTAATTGCAAAGCATCAATTTCATTCTTTCCCAAGATTGGGCAACATGCTCATGATCAAGTTGTTTAAAATTCATAATATCGTTCCTAAGAGTGATGATCTTAGTGGGAGGAAAATACTTAGAGATAAAAGCATCTTTGCCCTTGTTCCAAGAATCAATACTATTTTTAGGCAAAGACGAAAACCAAATTTTAGCACGTTCTCTAAGTGAAAATGGAAATAACTTCAATTTGACAATATTGTTATCTATATCTTTCTTCTTTTGCATATCACACAAATCAACAAAATTGTTTGGATGAGTAGCGGCATCTTCACTAGGAAGGCCGGCGAATTGATCTTTCATAACAAGATTCAGCAAAGCGGTATTGATTTCACAAGACTCATCATTATTAAGAGGAGCAATCGGAGTACTAAGGAAATCATTATTATTGGTATTCGAGAAATCACACAATTTGGTATTATCTTGCGCCATGGCAACAAGTAATCCAACACACAAGCAATAGAAAGGGCAAACGAAAAAAGGCAAAAGAGAAAGAGAGGAGGAGATTGGGAGAGAGAGGGCGAATAAAACGGCAAGGGTGAAGTGGGGGAGAGGAAAACAAGAGGCAAATAATGTAATGCGAGAGATAGGGATTGTGATGGGTACTTGGTATGGTTGACTTTTGCACAAACTCCCCGGCAACGGCGACAGAAATTCTTCTTGCTATCTCTTGAGCACTGCGTTGGATTTCCCCGAAGAGGATAGGATGATGCAGTAAAGTAGCGTAAGTATTTCCCTCAGTTTTTGAGAACCAAGGTATCAATCCAATAGGAGATCACGCACGAGTCCCTCGTACCTACACAAAACGATAGCTACTCGCAACCAACGCGATTAGGGGTTGTCAATCCCTTCACGGTCACTTACAAGGGTGAGATTTGATAGAGATGATAAATAATATTTTTGGTATTTTTGATATAGATATGCAAAGTAAAAAGTAAAAGGCAAAGTAAAAACAAAGCAAGTAATAAAAGTAATAGAGATTGATATGATGACAATAGACCCGGGGGCCATAGGTTTCACTAGTGGCTTCTCTCAAGAGCATAAGTATTCTAAGGTGGGTGAACAAATTACTGTTGAGCAAATGATAGAAAAGCGAATAATCATGAGGTTATCTAGGTATGATCATGTATATAGGCATCACATCCGAGACAAGTAGATCGATACGATTCTGCATCTACTACTATTACTCCACTCATCGACCGCTATCCAGCATGCATCTAGAGTATTAAGTTAAAAACAGAGTAACGCCTTAAGCAAGATGACATGATGTAGATGGATAAATTCAGGCAATATGATAAAAAAACCCATCTTGTTATCCTTGATGGCAACAATACAATACGTGCCTTGCAACCCTTTCTGTCACTGGATAAGGACACCGCAAGATTGAACCCAAAGCTAAACACTTCTCCCATTGCAAGAACTACCAATCAAGTTGGCCAAACCAAACGGATAATTCGAAGAGACTTGCAAAGATAGCTCAATCATACATAAAAGAATTCAGAGAAGAATCAAATATTATTCATAGATAAGTTGGATCATAAACTCACAGTTCATCGATCTCAACGAACACACAGCAAAAAGAAGATTACATCGAATAGATCTCCACAAGAGAGGGGGATAACATTGTATTGAGATCCAAAAAGAGAGAAGAAGCCATCTAGCTACTAGCTATGGACCCGAAGGTCTGAAGTAAACTACTCACACTTCATCGGAGAGGCTATGGTGTTGATGTAGAAGCCCTCCGTGGTAGATGCCCTCTCCGGCGGAGCTCCGGAATAGGCCCCAAGATGGGATCTCGCGGATACAGAAGGTGCGGCGGTGGAATTAGGTTTTTGGCTCCGTATCTGATCTGACGGGGGTACGTAGGTATATATAGGAGGAAGGAGTACGTCGATGGAGCAACAGGGGGCCCATGAGGCAGGGGGCGCGCCTAAGGGGGGGGGCGCCCTCCACCCTCGTGACCTCCTCAGTTGTTCCTTGGAGCAGGGTCCAAGTCTCCTGGATCACGTTCGGTGCGAAAATCACGTTCCCGAAGGTTTTATTCCATTTGGACTCCGTTTGATATTCTGTTTCTTCGAAATACTAAAATAGGCAAAAAAACAGCAATTCTGGGCTGGGCCTCCGGTTAATAGGTTAGTCCCAAAAATAATATAAAAGTGGAAAATAAAGCCCAATATAGTCCAAAACAGTAGATAAAGTAGCATGGAGCAATCAAAAATTATAGATACGTTGGAGACATATCATGGAGCAGGCCGAACGCCTCCGGGGAGAGCATGTTGAGGTCGGCCCCGCCGTCGATGAGGGTCCTGGTGATCGCCACGTGACAGATGGTGGGGGTGCAGAGCATCAGGATCGCGCCTGCCCCCGTCGTGGCAGCGGGGTGATCCTCGGGGCGGAAGGTGAGGTCATCTTGGGGCGCCGCCCAGCCCGGGGGAGGCCCCGAGCCCGCCTGAGTGTTGCCTGCCCGCCGGCAGAACTGCTTGACGTGGCGGTCGAAGGGTGGCGCCTGCGAGCCACCCAGGGGAGCTGCAACAACTGGGGGCACCGGCGCCGCATAGTGGGCGAGGAAGAGGTCGCGCAGCTCCTCCCAGGAGGCCACATAAGACACTGGCAGGTTGAGCAACCAGGCGTGTGGCGCGCCTACGAGGGCCATGAGGAACCAGTTGGCCTTCACCTTGTCATTCCCACCAGCCGCCCAAACTGCTTCCTCGTATGCTTGAAGGATGGGACTGGATCCGCCGCACCGTCGTAGCGCGGCGGCATCTCCGATCGAAACTTGGGCGGCCACTACACTTGCCGCAGGGAGAGGGCGACGCAGCGCAGCCCCGGCTCTTCTCTGGGAACGCGCGTCGACGAGGCCGACGGAGGAGCTCCCGCCATATGGGTCAGTGGCACAATCTGGAGGTCGAGGAAGAGGATTCCGATGCACCCCTACCTGGTGCGCCAAATGTCGGATTTCGGGATCCAGCAACCCTTTAGAGGTTTGAACTCTGGCGTGCGTGCGGAGATCTCAACCTGCCCAGCCTGCCTACTGTTGGGGAACGTTGCAGAAAATTAAATTTTTTCCTATGGTTTCACCAAGATCCATCTATGAGTTCATCTAAGCAACGAGTCAAGGGAGAGAGTTTGCATCTACATACCACTTGTAGATCGCGTGCGGAAGCTTGCAAGGTGATGATGTAGTCGTACTCGACGTGATCCAAATCAGCGATGACCAGCGCCGAACGGACGGCACCTCCGCGTTCAACACACGTACGGGACGGGAGACGTCTCCTCCTTCTTGATCCAGCAAGGGGGAAGGAGAGGTTGATGAAGATCCAGCAGCACGACGGCGTGGTGGTGGATGCAGGGCGTCACAGCAGCAGGGCTTCGCCGAGACTACGAGGGAGAGACGTAACGGGGGGAGATGGAGGCGCCAGGGGCTGGTGTATGAAGTCCCTCCTCTCCCCCACTATATATAGGGGTGCCAAGGGGGGGGCGCCGGCCCTAGTAGATGAGATCTACTAGGGGGGCGGCGGCCTAGGGGAGGTTTCCCTCCCCCCCAAGGCACCTAGGGGTGCCTTCCACCACTAGGACTCCTCCTAGGGGGAAACCCTAGGCGCATGGGCCTATAGGGGCTGGTGCCCTTGGCCCATGAAGGCCAAGGCGCACCCCCTACAGCCCATGTGGCCCCCCGGGACAGGTGGCCCCACCCGATGGACCCCCGGGACCCTTCCGGTGGTCCCGGTACAATACCGATAACCCCGAAACTTGTCCCGATGCCCGAAATAGCACTTCCTATATATAATTCTTTACCTCCGGACCATTCCGGAACTCCTTGTGACGTCCGGGATCTCATCCGGGACTCCGAACAACATTCGGGTTTCTGCATATACATATCTTCATAACCCTAGCGTCACCGAACCTTAAGTGTGTAGACCCTACGGGTTCGGGAGACAAGCAGACATGACCGAGACGCTCTCAGTCAATAACCAACAGCGGGATCTGGATACCCATGATGGCCCCCACATGCTCCTCGATGTTGTCATCGGATGAACCACTATGTCGAGGATTCGATCAAACCCTGTATGCAATTCCCTTTGTCAATCGGTACGTTACTTGCCCGAGACTCGATCGTCGGTATCCCAATACCTTGTTCAGTCTCGTTATCGGCAAGTCACTTTACTCGTACCGTAATGCATGATCCCGTGTCCAACACCTTGGTCACATTGAGCTCATTATGATGATGCATTACCGAGTGGGCCCAGAGATACCTCTCCGTCATACGGAGTGACAAATCCCGGTCTCGATCCGTGTCAACCCAACAGCTACTTTCGGAGATACCTGTAATGCACCTTTATAGTCACCCAGTTACGTTGTGACGTTTGATACACCCAAGGCACTCCTACGGTATCCGGGAGTTACACGATCTCATGGTCTAAGGAAGAGATATTCGACATTGGCAAAGCTCTAGCAAAACGAACTACACGATCTTTTATGCTATGCTTAGGATTGGGTCTTGTCCATCACATCATTCTCCTAATGATGTGATCCCGTTATCAACGACATCCAATGTCCATAGTCAGGAAACCATGACTATCTGTTGATCACAACGAGCTGGTCAACTAGAGGCTTACCAGGGACATATTGTGGTCTAAGTATTCACACGTGTATTACGATTTCCGGATAATACAGTTATAGCATGAATAAAAGACAATTATCATGAACAATGAAATACAATAATACTTTTATTATTGCCTCTAGGGCATATTTCCAACAGTCTCCCACTTGCACTAGAGTCACCAACCTAGTTACATTGTGATGAATCGAACACCCATAGAGTTCTGGTGTTGATCATGTTTTGCACGCGAGAGAGGTTTAGTCAGCGGATCTGCGACATTCAGATCCGTGTGCACTTTGCAAATCTCTATGTCTCCATCTTGAACATTTTCACGGATGGAGTTGAAACGACGCTTGATGTGCCTGGTCTTCTTGTGAAACCTGGGCTCCTTGGCGAGGGCAATAGCTCCAGTGTTGTCACAGAAGAGTTTGATCGGCTCCGACGCATTGGGTATGACTCCTAGGTCGGTGATGAACTCCTTCACCCAAATCGCTTCATGTGCTGCCTCCGAGGCTGCCATGTACTCCGCTTCACACGTAGATCCCGCCACGATGCTCTGCTTGCAGCTGCACCAGCTTACTGCTCCACCATTCAACATATACACGTATCCGGTTTGTGACTTAGAGTCATCCAGATCTGAGTCGAAGCTAGCGTCGACGTAACCCTTTACGACGAGCTCTTCGTCTCCTCCATAAACGAGAAACATGTCCTTCGTCCTTTTCAGGTACTTCAGGATATTCTTGACCGTTGTCCAGTGTTCCTTGCCGGGATTACTTTGGTATCTTGCTACCAAACTTACGGCAAGGTTTACATCGGGTCTGGTACACAACATGGCATACATAATAGATCCTATGGCTGAAGCATAGGGGATGACACTCATCTCTTCTTTATCTTTTGCCGTGGTCGGTGACTGAGCTGAGCTCAGTCTCACACCTTGTAACATAGGCAAGAACCCCTTCTTGGACTGATCCATTCTGAATCTCTTCAAAATCTTATCAAGGTATGTGCTTTGTGAAAGACCTATGAGGCGTCTCGATCTATCTCTATAGATCTTGATGCCTAATATATAAGCAGCTTCTCCAAGGTCCTTCATTGAAAAACACTTATTCAAGTAGGCCTTAATGTTGTCCAGAAATTCTATATCATTTCCCATCAAGAGTATGTCATCTACATATAATATGAGAAATGCTACAGAGCTCCCACTCACTTTCTTGTAAACGCAGGCTTCTCCATAAGTCTGCATAAACCCAAACGCTTTGATCATCTCATCAAAGCGAATGTTCCAACTCCGAGATGCTTGCACCAGTCCATAAATGGATCGCTGGAGCTTGCATACTTTGTTAGCGTTCCGAGGATCGACAAAACCTTCCGGCTGCATCATATACAGTTCTTCCTTAAGATGCCCGTTAAGGAATGCTGTTTTGACGTCCATCTGCCATATCTCATAATCATAGTATGCGGCAATTGCTAACATGATTCGGACGGACTTTAGCTTCGCTACGGGAGAGAATGTCTCGTCGTAGTCAATCCTTTGAACCTGTCGATAACCCTTAGCGACAAGTCGAGCTTTGTAGATGGTAATATTACCATCCGCGTCCGTCTTCTTCTTAAAGATCCATTTGTTTTCTATTGCTCGCCGATCATCGGGCAAGTCTGTCAAAGTCCATACTTTGTTTTCATACATGGATTCTATCTCGGATTTCATGGCTTCAAGCCATTTGTTGGAATCCGGGCCCGCCATTGCTTCTTCATAGTTCGAAGGTTCATTGTTGTCTAACAACATGATTTCCAGGACAGGGTTGCCGTACCACTCTGGTGCGGAACGTGTCCTTGTGGACCTACGAAGTTCAGCAGTAACTTGATCCGAAGTACCTTGATCATCATCATTGTTTTCCTCTTCAGTTGGTGTGGGCATCACAGGAACGGTTTCCTGTGCTGCGCCACTTTCCTGCTCAAGAGGTAGTACTTCATCGAGTTCTACTTTCCTCCCACTTACTTCTTTCGAGAGAAACTCTTTTTCCAGAAAGCATCCGTTCTTGGCTACAAAGATCTTGCCTTCGGATCTTAAGTAGAAGGTATACCCTACAGTTTCCTTAGGGTATCCTATGAATACGCATTTTTCCGACTTGGGTTCGAGCTTTTCAGGTTGAAGTTTCTTGACATAAGCATCGCATCCCCAAACTTTCAGAAACGACAGCTTAGGTTTCTTTCTAAACCATAATTCATACGGTGTCGTCTCAATGGATTTAGACGGTGCCCTATTTAAAGTGAATGTAGCTGTCTCTAGAGCGTATCCCCAAAATGATAGCGGTAAATCGGTAAGAGACATCATAGACCGCACCATATCCAATAGAGTGCGATTACGACGTTCGGACACACCGTTTCGCTGAGGTGTTCCAGGCGGCGTGAGCTGTGAAACGATTCCACTTTTCTTTAAGTGTGTACCAAATTCATGACTTAAGTATTCTCCTCCACGATCTAATCATAAGAATTTTATCTTTCGGTCACGTTGATTCTCCACCTCATTCTGAAATTCCTTGAACTTTTCAAAGGTCTCAGACTTGTGTTTCATTAAGTAGACATACCCATATCTACTCAAGTCATCTGTGAGAGTGAGAACATAACGATATCCTCCGCGAGCCTCAACGCTCATTGGACCGCACACATCGGTATGTATGATTTCCAACAAGTTGGTTGCTCGCTCCATTGTTCCGGAGAACGGAGTCTTGGTCATTTTGCCCAAGAGGCATGGTTCGCACGTGTCAAACGATTCATAATCAAGAGACTCTAAAAGTCCATCGGCATGGAGCTTCTTCATGCGCTTGACACCAATGTGACCAAGGCGGCAGTGCCACAAGTATGTGGGACTATCGTTATCAACTTTAAATCTTTTGGCATCTACACTATGAACATGTGTAATATTACGCTCGAGATTCATTAAGAATAAACCATTGACCATCGGAGCATGACCATAAAACATATCTCTCATATAAATCGAACAACCATTATTCTCAGACTTAAATGAGTAGCCATCTCGTATTAAACGAGATCCTGATATAATGTTCATGCTCAAACTTGGCACTAAATAACAATTATTAAGGTTCAAAACTAATCCCGTAGGTAAATGTAGAGGCAGCGTGCCGACGACGATCACATCGACTCTGGAACCATTCCCGACGCGCATCGTCACCTCGTCCTTTGCCAGTCTCCGTTTATTCCGCAGCTCCTGCTGTGAGTTACAAATATGAGCAATGGCACCGGTATCAAATACCCAGGAGTTACTACGATTACTGGTAAGATACACATCAATCACATGTATATCAAATATACCTTTGGTGTTGCTGGCCTTCTTATCCGCTAAGTATTTGGGGCAGTTCCGCTTCCAGTGACCCTTCCCCTTGCAATAAAAGCACTCAGTCTCAGGCTTAGGTCCATTCTTTGACTTCTTCCCGGTAACTGGCTTACCAGGCGCGGCAACATCTTTGCCGTCCTTCTTGAAGTTCTTCTTACCCTTGCCCTTCTTGAACTTAGTGGTCTTATTGACCATCAACACTTGATGTTCTTTCTTGATTTCAGCCTCTGCTGACTTCAACATCGAGAACACTTCAGGAATGGTCTTTTCCATCCCCTGCATGTTGTAGTTCATCACAAAGCTCTTGTAGCTTGGTGGGAGCGACTGGAGGATTCTGTCAATGACCGCCTCATCTGGGAGGTTAATGTTCAGCTGGGTCATACGGTTGTGCAACCCAGACATCTTCAGGATGTGCTCACTGACAGAACTGTTTTCCTCCATCTTACAACTGTAGAACTTGTCGGAGACATCATATCTCTCGACCCGGGCATGAGCTTGGAAAACTAGTTTCAGCTCTTCGAACATCTCATATGCTCCGTGATGCTCAAAACGCTTTTGGAGCCCCGGTTCTAAGCTGTAAAGCATGCCGCACTGAACGAGGGAGTAATCATCAGCGCGAGTTTGCCAAGCATTCATAATGTCTTGGTTCTCTGGGACGGGAGCGTCACCTAGCGGTCCTTCTAGGACATATTGTTTCCTGGCAGCTATGAGGACGATCCTCAGGTTCCGGACCCAGTCCGTATAGTTGCTGCCATCATCTTTCAGCTTGGTTTTCTCTAGGAACGCGTTGAAGTTCATGTTGACATGAGCGTTGGCCATTTGATCTACAAGACATATTTGCAAAGGTTTTAGACTAAGTTCATGATAATTAAGTTCTAATCAAATTATGAACTCCCACTCAGATTAGACATCCCTTTAGTCATCTAAGTGTTACACGATCTGAGTCGACTAGGCCGTGTCCGATCATCACGTGAGACGGACTAGTCATCGTCGGTGAACATTCTCATGTTGATCGTATCTTCCATACGACTCGTGTTCGACCTTTCGGTCTCCGTGTTCCGAGGCCATGTCTGCACATGCTAGGCTCGTCAAGTTAACCCTAAGTGTTTTCGCTGTGTAAAACTGTCTTACACCCGTTGTATGTGAACGTAAGAATCCATCACACCCGATCATCACGTGGTGCTTAGAAGCGACGAACTGTAGCAACGATGCACAGTTAGGGGAGAACACTTCTTGAAATTTTATAAGGGATCATCTTATTTACTACCGTCGTCCTAAGTAAACAAGATGCATAATACATAATAAACATCACATGCAATTATATAGTTGTGACATGATATGGCCAATATCATATAGCTCCATTGATCTTCATCTTCGGGGCTCCATGATCATCTTGTCACCGGCTTGACACCATGATCTCTATCATCATGATCTCCATCATCGTGTCTTCATGAAGTTGTCACGCCAACGACTACTTCTACTTCTATGACTAACGTTTAGCAATAAAGTAAAGTAGTTTACATGGCGTTATTCAATGACACGCAGGTCATACAAAAAAAATAATGACAACTCCTATGGCTCCTGCCGGTTGTCATACTCATCGACATGCAAGTCGTGAATCCTATTACAAAGAACATGATCTCATACATCACAATTCATCATTCATCACAACTTCTGGCCATATCACATCACATGATCAATCGCTGCAAAAACAAGTTAGACGTCCTCTAATTGTTGTTGCATCTTTTACGTGGCTGCAATTGGGTTCTAGCAAGAATGTTTTCTTACCTACGAATCACCACAACGTGATTTTGTCAACTTCTATTTACCCTTCATAAGGGCCCTGTTCATCAATTCCGCTCCAACTAAGGTGGGAGAGACAGACACCCGCCAACCACCTTATGCAACTTGTGCATGTCAGTCGGTGGAACCGGTCTCACGTAAGCGTACGTGTAAGGTTGGTCCGGGCCGCTTCATCCCACAATACCGTTGAGCAAGAAAAGACTAGTAGAGGCAAGTAAGATGACAAAATCCACGCCCACAACAAAATTGTGTTCTACTCGTGCAAAGAGAACTACGCATAGACCTAGCTCATGATGCCACTGTTGGGGAACGTTGCAGAAAATTAAATTTTTTCCTACGGTTTCACCAAGATCCATCTATGAGTTCATCTAAGCAACGAGTCAAGGGAGAGAGTTTTCATCTACATACCACTTGTAGATCGCGTGCGGAAGCTTGCAAGGTGATGATGTAGTCGTACTCGACGTGATCCAAATCAGCGATGACCAGCGCCGAACGGACGGCACCTCCGCGTTCAACACACGTACGGGACGGGAGACGTCTCCTCCTTCTTGATCCAGCAAGGGGGAAGGAGAGGTTGATGAAGATCCAGCAGCACGACGGCGTGGTGGTGGATGCAGGGCGTCACAGCAGCAGGGCTTCGCCGAGACTACGAGGGAGAGACGTAACGGGGGGAGATGGAGGCGCCAGGGGCTGGTGTATGAAGTCCCTCCTCTCCCCCACTATATATAGGGGTGCCAAGGGGGGGGCGCCAGCCCTAGTAGATGAGATCTACTAGGGGGGGCGGCGGCCTAGGGGAGGTTTCCCTCCCCCCCAAGGCACCTAGGGGTGCCTTCCACCACTAGGACTCCTCCTAGGGGGAAACCCTAGGCGCATGGGCCTATAGGGGCTGGTGCCCTTGGCCCATGAAGGCCAAGGCGCACCCCCTACAGCCCATGTGCCCCCCCGGGACAGGTGGCCCCACCCGGTGGACCCCCGGGACCCTTCCGGTGGTCCCGGTACAATACCGATAACCCCGAAACTTGTCCCGATGCCCGAAATAGCACTTCCTATATATAATTCTTTACCTCCGGACCATTCCGGAACTCCTTGTGACGTCCGGGATCTCATCCCGGACTCCGAACAACATTCGGGTTTCTGCATATACATATCTTCATAACCCTAGCGTCACCGAACCTTAAGTGTGTAGACCCTACGGGTTCAGGAGACATGCAGACATGACCGAGACGCTCTCAGTCAATAACCAACAGCGGGATCTAGATACCCATGATGGCTCCCACATGCTCCTCGATGTTGTCATCGGATGAACCACTATGTCGAGGATTCGATCAAACCCTGTATGCAATTCCCTTTGTCAATCGGTACGTTACTTGCCCGAGACTCGATCGTCGGTATCCCAATACCTTGTTCAGTCTCGTTACCGGCAAGTCACTTTACTCGTACCGTAATGCATGATCCCGTGTCCAACACCTTGGTCACATTGAGCTCATTATGATGATGCATTACCGAGTGGGCCCAGAGATACCTCTCCGTCATACGGAGTGACAAATCCCGGTCTCGATCCGTGTCAACCCAACAGCTACTTTCGGAGATACCTGTAATGCACCTTTATAGTCACCCAGTTACGTTGTGACGTTTGATACACCCAAGGCACTCCTACGGTATCCGGGAGTTACACGATCTCATGGTCTAAGGAAGAGATATTCGACATTGGCAAAGCTCTAGCAAAACGAACTACACGATCTTTTATGCTATGCTTAGGATTGGGTCTTGTCCATCACATCATTCTCCTAATGATGTGATCCCGTTATCAACGACATCCAATGTCCATAGTCAGGAAACCATGACTATCTGTTGATCACAATGAGCTGGTCAACTAGAGGCTTACCAGGGACATATTGTGGTCTAAGTATTCACACGTGTATTACGATTTCCGGATAATACAGTTATAGCATGAATAAAAGACAATTATCATGAACAATGAAATATAATAATACTTTTATTATTGCCTCTAGGGCATATTTCCAACACCTACTCGCGATCCTCCCTAGCCTAGCGCGTAGAGCTCTCAGAGACACAAAGACACAGAGATTTTATACTGGTTCGGGCCACCGTTATGGTGTAATACCCTAATCTAGTGTGGTGTGGTGGATTGCCTCTGGGGGCTATGGATGAACTAGTACAACGGATGAACAAGCCTCAGGAGGTGAGGTGTTCTTGAGCTGGTGTGGTGCTCTACTTGCTCTGGTTTCGGTCCCTTTCTGTGGCGGTAGCTAAGCCCTATATATATTGGTCTTGGTCCTCTTCCCAAATATGAGCGGGAAGGGATTCCACAACAGCGGGATCTGAAGGGGGACAAGCAGTACAGTCTATCCTGACAAAAGTAGTCTTCGCCTGCGAAAAGCCTCTGGTCGTGATGCTGCGGTGGGCTTGGTGATGACCTCCGTCCTGGCTGTCTTGGTCTTGTTCCACCAGAATGGAAACCTTTGGTTGATTACTCGAGGCTCCGCGCCTGTGGCTTGCCTGCCTTGCACCAAAGAGGAAACCTGCGCTTTGCACCCGCCTGGCGCCCGCCTAGCGCCCGCCTGGCCTTGGTCGTCACGGCTCACGTCAGCTGATCCTCACGAGGTAGCTGCATAGATCTCTCCGCCCCTCAGGAGCCCTCCTGAGGAGGCGAACTCCTTCAGGGGTCTTGGCATCGTCCACATTGATACGTCTCCAACGTATCTATAATTTTTTATTATTCCATGCTATTATATTACCTGTTTTGGATGTTTATGGGCTTTACTTTACACTTTTATATCATTTTTGGGACTAACCTACTAACCGGAGGCCCAGCCCGTATTGCTATTTTTTTGCCCATTTCGGTGTTTAGAAGAAAAGGAATATCAAACGGAGTCCAAACGGACCTTCGGGAGCGTGATTTTTGGAACAAACATGATCGAGAGGACTTGGAGTGCAAGTCAAGAAGCAATCGAGGAAGCCACGAGGGTGGAGGGCGCCCCCCTACTGGGCGTGCCCCGTGTCTCGTGGGCCCCTCGGGCGTCCACCGACGTACTTCTTCCTCCTATATATACCCATGTACCCCGAAACCATCAAGGGAGCCACTGAAAAACTATTTCCACCACTGTAACCTTCTGTATCCGCGAGATCCCATCTTGCAGCCGTCGCCGGCACTCTGCCGGAGGGGGAATCCACCATGGAGGGCCTCTACATCAACTCCAAGGCCTCTCCGATGAGTTGTGAGTAGTTTACCACAGACCTTCGGGTCCATAGTTATTAGCTAGATGGCTTGTTCTCTCTCTTTGAATCTCAGTACCATGTTCTCCTTCCTCTTTTTGGAGATCTATTCGATGTAACTCTTTTTGCGGTCTGTTTGTCGAGATCCGATGAATTGTGGGTTTATGATCAAGTTTATCTATGAGAAATATTTGAATCTCCTCTAAATTCTTTTATGTATGATCGAGTTATCTTTGCAAGTCTCTTCGAATTATCGGTTTGGCTTGGCCAACTAGATTTATCTTTCTTGCCATGGGAGAAGTGCTTAGCTTTGGGTTCAATCTTGCGGTGTCCTTTCCCAGTGACAGCAGGGGCAGCAAGGCACGTATTGTATTGTTGCCATCGAGGATAAAAAGATGGGGTTTATATCATATTGCATGAGTTTATCCCTCTACATCATGTCATCTTTCTTAAAGCGTTACTCTGTTCTTATGAACTTAATACTCTAGATGCATGCTGGATAGCGGTCGATGTGTGGAGTAATAGTAGTAGATGCACGCAGGAGTCGGTCTACTTGTCATGGACGTGATGCCTATATACATGATCATGCCTAGATAATCTCATAATTATTCGCTTTTCTATCAATTGCTCGATAGTAATTTGTTCACCCACCGTAATACTTATCTTGAGAGAAGCCACTAGTGAAACCTATGGCCCCCACGTCTATCTTTTATCATCTATGCTTTCAATCTACTTTTATTTTCATCTTTACTTTTCCAATCTATATCATAAAATACCAAAAATATATTTATCTTATCATATTATCTCTATCAGATCTCACTTTCGCAATTGGCCGTGAAGGGATTGACAACCCCTTTATCGCGTTGGTTGCGACTTCTTTGTTTGTTTGTGTAGGTGCGTGGGACTTGTGGGGAGCCTCCTACTGTGTTGATTCCTTGGTTCTCAAAAACTGAGGGTAATACTTACGCTACTGTGCTGCATCACCCTTTCCTCTTCAAGGAAAACCAACGCAAGGTCAAGACGTAGCAAGAAGGATTTATGGCGCCGTTGCCGGGGAGGTCTTCGCTCAAGTCAAGACATACCAAGTACCCATCACAAACTCATCTCCCTTGCATTTACATTATTTGCCATTTGCCTCTTGTTTTCCTCTCCCCCACTTCACCCTTGCCATTTTATTCGCCCTCTCTTTCCCAATCTCCTCTCTTTTCTGCTTGCCTTCTTTTTCCTCTCTCTTTTGCTTGCATTTTTCTGTTTGCTTGTGTGTTGTATTACTTGTCACCATGGCGCAAGATAATACCAAATTGTGTGATTTCTCCAATACCAATAATAATGATTTCCTTAGTACTTCGATTTCTCCTCTTAATGATGTTGAGTCTTGTGAAGTCAATGCTGGTTTGCTGAATCTTGTTATGAAAGATCAATTCTCCGGCCTTCCTAGTGAAGATGCCGCTACCCATCCAAACAACTTTGTTGATTTGTGTGAGATGCAAAAGAAAAAAGATACAGATAATGATATTGTTAAATTGAAGTTATTTCCGTTTTCACTTAGAGATCATGCTAAAGTTTGGTTTTCGTCTTTGCCTAAAAATAGTATTGATTCTTGGAACAAGTGCAAAGATGCTTTTATCTCTAAGTATTTTCCTCCCGCTAAGATCATCTCCCTTAGGAGCGATATTCTGAATTTTAAACAACTTGATCATGAGCATGTTGCCCAATCTTGGGAAAGAATGAAATTGATGATTCACAATTGCCCTACTCATGGTTTGAATTTATGGATGATCATACAAAACTTTTATGCCGGATTGAATTTTGCTTCTAAAAATCTTTTAGATTCGGCCGCCAGAGGCACGTTTATGGAAATCACCTTAGGAGAAGCTACAAAACTCCTTGATAATATCATGGCTAATTATTCTCAATGGCACACTGAACGATCTACTAATAAAAAAGTGCATGCTATAGAAGAAATTAATGTTTTGAGTGGAAAGATGGATGAACTTATGAGATTGTTTGCTACTAAGAATGCTTCTATTGATCCCAATGATATTCCTTTATCTACCTTGATTGAGAATAATAATGAATCTATGGATGTAAACTTTGTTGGTAGGAATAATTTTGGCAACAATACTTATAGAGGAAACTTTAATCCTAGACCGTTCCCTAGTAATTCTTCTAAAAATTATGGAAGTTCCTACAATAATTCTTATGCTAATTTTAATAATATGCCCTCTGATTTTGAAAATAGTGTGAAAGAATTTATGATCTCTCAAAAGAATTTTAATGCTTTGTTGAAGAAAAATTGCTTAAAGTTGATGATTTGGCTAGGAACATTGATAGACTTTCGCTTGATGTTGATTCTTTAAAACTTAGATCTACTCCTCCTAAGCATGATATCAATGAGTCTCTCAAAGCTATGAGAAGTTCCATTGACGAATGCACAGAAAGAACCGCTAGATTGCGTGCTAAGAAAGATTGCTTTGTTAAAGAATGTTCTTCTAGTTTCCATGAAAATAATGATGAAGATCTTAAAGTTATTGATGTGTCCCCTATTAGATCTTTGTTTTGCAATATGAATCTTGATAATGATGGGACTGGAGATGTAAGACCCCAAAAAATTAACCATGTTTTTATTATTAAAATTTTGCCAGGAGTTTAAAAATTTTGCTCTCTGGATTTTCTATTGATTTCAGAACCATTTTTCTTTAATATTGTGGAGTTTTCACCCCAAGTGGTGATTTTCCAAAAATGTTATTGGACTTCTATACTCTCTCAACAAAACAATTCCTAATCAGTGGTTTTATTTGCATAATTGTTTTCCTAAGCTTTATTCCTTTAAAATGATTTTTCATAAGTTTTGGAGCCTCCTTTGCACTATAACCATTTGTTGAATGCATCTAAAATTTTCACCAAAATTTGGGGATGACATATGATGTCCCTAAATCACTTTTGTGCAAAAACAGCATCTGTTCATTGGAGATTTTGAGCTCTACACCTAACTTTTAAATCTGGTCCAGTGGGCAATTTTGCACTACAACCTATTTAAATATTTCTTTAAAACTTCCACCAGAATTAGGGGAGGTCAGTAGAAGTATATTATCCATATTTATGCAAAAATCCAGTTATGTCCTTTAATTTTTTTGAGTGAATCAACCTCTTTTTCATTCTGGTCCAAGTTGAGGATTTGTACTGCAACCATGTTTTTACTTGCTCTTTTACCCATGGTCCTTTTTCCTACTTGTAGTTCTTCCTACAAAACCCTTAAGTCCAGGAGCATGAACCCATTGGAATAGTTTTGGTCCATGAAATGACAGCCTTTAGTTTGTGCCAAAAACTGTTTTTCTCAAATATTTGCACTAACAAGTTTCTTCCCTTGACAAACTAACCTGGCCACCATCACCTACACCCAAAGAGACCCCAATCTGGAGATTATGACCACTCCAAGAAATGCCTAGGTGCCCTCGGCATTTTGTCAAACACTTTGTAGGCATGACCAGTTTTGACATGGTTTTTAGTTAGCATTGCAAGCTTGGTCTCCTGGCCTAACCCCCTTGTCCATTAGCTTTCTTGCAAACCCTAGACTAGTCCTGTTAGTTGCCAGCCTCACCCGAGCGCTCTAGACCACCTTGGCATTCGGTCGAACATGTCGCGTGCGTGCTCTGGGCGCGCCCAGAGCGCACGTTTTGCACGCGCGTGCACCGAGCCGCCGCGTCACGCCCCTGACTCTTGCTTGACCTGTAGAGCCGCACCCCACCCTCGATCGCTCACCAGAACGAGCCAAGCTGTCCCTAGTGCCCTGTAGCGCCACCGTCAGAGCCCTTTGGCGGCACGCCGGTGTCCGCAATGAGCTCCTGCCACGGTCGGCGCCGCCCGAGCCGCAGCCGCGCGCCAGCTGCCCCTGGAGCAGTCCGAGCTTATCCCCTTGCTCGTCTGCAAGCACTCGTCGGTGCCACGATGCCCTGCCACAGCAGAAACGGTCGGTCGGCGAACTTATCCTCGGCAATGGCGGAACCAACCTAGCTACTCTATAAATGGTGACCCCGAGCTCCTCCTAGACCTCAGGCAGCCTCAAGCCACTCCCCTAGCGCTCCCCTAGATCGCAATCGACCTGGAGAGGCCATCTCCCCCGTCTCCGGCCAGCTCGGCCACCGCCGCCCTCCGGTCCATTTCGTCGCTACCAGGCCCTCCCCCATCCAGCCAACGCCACCACCCGACTCCCCTTCGTCTTGCGGAGCCGCCCAGCTGCTCAAACACGACCGGGAGCCACCGTAGTTCAAATGCCCAAAACACTCGAAGCCACCGGCGACCCCCTCCGTCCCCACCTTACTAACGACCACCGGGAGGACCGCACTGGACCCGCGGATCCATCTCCACCCTCGGTGTCTCAAACGGTGCCGCCGTTCGCCGGCGAGTGTCGCCGGAGTCCCGCCTCCGCTCGGGCAGAGAAAGAGGAGGGAGGGAAGACCAGTCAAACCTGACCAATGGGCCCACTGGACCCACTGTCAGTGACACACGCGCCGTCCACGCTGGATAAGTGGAGGCGTAAAACCAAAGTACGCCTTCGACGTGGTCAGTAATCGAAACGTTTTTCTTTTTCTGTTTTATTTTTAAAAACAGATTTTTGACCAAAACTTTGACTGCCTATAACTTTTTAAATATAGCTCCAAAGGAATTGATTCTTTTTCCTACCTCTCTAAAATATTGTCTAGTTTATTTTAAGATTTATTTCAAAAAAATTCATACAACTTTTTGGTACTGTTCTTGAAACTATTCATTGATTCAAACATATTTTTAATCGGATTTCGGAGAGAGGAGAAAACTTTCAAAGTTTTGGAATGCACCCTGCGTCCCCACCACTTGAAGGCAAGCATTCTGAACCCTGGCATAATATTGTCGTGTGTTGTTGGATACGGTTACAACACCTCTCGTCTCGAAGTTTTTCGTTATTTTTCTGTGATGATAAGTGCAAACCCGCGAGTGCATATTGATGATTCATGCTGTTTGAGTTTGATATGTTGAGATGGTAGTTACCATCACATGCCTCTCGTGCATACCGGAAGCAACCCGGGAAAGCCTCTGTCTTGGGTAGACACGAGCTTGTTTCCGGTCGTTGAGATGATTGTGTCCGGTACGGCATAGTGAGACATGATGAGTGGTGGTTATGTCTGTTGGTTGAAAACATATTTGTTATGCTAATCATGCAGGTAACACATAAACCTCCCGAGTCGACCGTAGATCGAGTCTTGTTCCAGTAACCCCCACACTTGTTTCGTGCTACCAAAAGTCCCTGCCACAGGTAGGGTACGGTTCAGTAAATTGTCTACCCCTTTCTAGCACACACCGTACAGAGGGGCCGGGATGAGGGTACCATGGCCATGGATTAAAGCCAGTCATCCGGTGAGGGGGCATGGGTGTTTCGGTTGTAGCCGAGAGGGTAGCTTCCCGAGTTTACGCGCGGTATAAATTTTGTGATCCCATGCTAATCGAGGTTGTAGCCTCCCCACTTAGAGTTTTGCTTAACGAGTGTCGTGGGTGATTCCAGACACCGATGAGTCAAGCTGGTGTGTGCGGTTGGGTGTGTTTTCAACTGAAAGACCATAAGCGGAATTAGTCCGGATGGACTAGCGGAATCCGTTACTCGTGGGTAAAGAGTACACCCTCTGCAGAGATTAAACCTATTCGAGTAGCCGTGCCCATGGTTAAGAACTACAGTCTGGGTCGGTCTTAGTGTCGGTCTTCGGAGGAAAAACACCTAAGTCAGAACTTTGATTTTGACAAGTGACATATGATGATTGTGATTATTATTGTTATGGACTAACGATGTTCATTATTTTACTTATTGAGTATCTCTGGGATGGTTCTACCTCCGGGATATTCACTATGATTATTCTGTTATACGCCCTTTATGTGGTGTCGCATAGACGCCCGACTGTGGCATGTTTATTATTTATTTAACCTATAAGCCCTTTATGTGGTGTCGCATAGACGCCCGACTGTGGCATGTTTTGCTATTTATTCACCATATAAGCCCTTTATGTGGTGTCGCACAGACGCCTGACTGTGGCATGTTTTGTTATTTATTTACCATATAAGCCCTTTATGTGGTGTCGCGGAGACGCTCGACTGTGGCATGCTTGTTATGCTTTTACCCTATAAGCCCTTTATGTGGCGTCGCATAGACGCCGGACTGCGGCACATTTGTTATTTATTTCACTTATGAGCCCTTTCTGTGGTGTCGCTCAGACGCCCGACTGAGGCATTCTATTTCTACTCTCTAATTACATTATTCAAGTGTTGCGTGAATAACTTGTCTGCGTGCATAATGGATTTTATTTTTGTAACTGACGTTGTGATCATAGAATATTTCAGAGCATGATGATCGTTTGTTATATTATACCCGTGTTCATAATGTTTGCGAGTACATTCAAAGTACTCACTAGCTTGTCCCTGGCTATTGTCTTGGCCAGATTTCTTGCGCGGAGAGGAGCAACGAGACGATAGCCCCGGAACCTAACCAATGGTGATAGCAGTCTCGCGAAGATAGGAGTTAACCTGGTCAGCTCTTCCCGTGGGAAATGGAGTCCCATAGACACAGATGACCCACAAGCCGCTTCCGCCACCAACCACTAGAAACCTTGTGTTGTACTCATAGGCCAGAACGGTCTTGTACTGCATATCATGTACTTTGCTTGGAGTTTTTGTATCAAGTTTGTGTCTTGCCAGCAGTAATCCTGGGGTTGGTAAGCATAAGGGCCATTTTCTGGAAATTAACCTCCCGAAAACCCGGTCCTGACAGACTTGGTATCAGAGCCAGGCTGATCATTGGCTAATCCTATCTTAGCCAGGTCAATAAACCTAGGTTAACCAAACCCCCAGACCATAACCTAACCCCGGCCAAGCTTCTTGCGTAAGATAGCCCAACGGTGACCCGACACCTTTTGGCAGTCGGTGCCCAACCTATCAGCCTAGCCTGTCGATCGCACGCCAATGACCGACACCCAAATTGTCTCATTTGCAAGCGTGCGAAGGAAGACTCCGCCCTCTTTTTCTATAAAAAGGGCGCGCTAACCTCAACACAGCACAACCCAGCCTCCTTCCCCAAACCAAGCCATAATGCCTAGCCCCGTCGTGCATAATGAAACCACGACAAACAACCTTGGAGGATTTGTGACTGTGCTAGCAAACCTCACCCGCCATGCTTTTGCATTAGAGGAGCCTCCAGAATATGTTGTGTACCAAGGACCCATGAGTGGTGAGAGCCGTCAATTCTGGTCCACTGTGCACATCTATGGTAGGGGTCTATCACCAGAACGCCCCTACAGGTTCACCGGAAGGACAACTTCCTTTGAGCCACAAGCCATCCAACTAGCTGCTCAAGAGGCTATAGTTCAACTCCGGCACTTGTCGCCCAGAGTTAACTGTCGCTCGTTCCACTACTACCCCTGCCATGACGGGTATGATAGGCCACCCCTGGTTGTCAATGGGGATCACGAGACGGATCCTGCATTATTTCATCTGGTGCGCTATGTAGGTGCACTATAGGAACTGTTCGATCAAATCACCCTTGATCTGATCGCAGCTCGTGGAGAGCTGGTTCACCGAGAGCCAGCGAGAGGAGAAGATGAGCCCGACGCCGACAACCCTGTCGTGCTGTCCGGACACCCTATCGAGTCCTTGAGGACTGCCCCAACCATCAACCACAATACTTTGGTGTCCCCAGAAGTGCTTCGTCACATTTTGGGAGCACGCTCCAGCGGGATTGTGGCCAACAATCCCCGGGATGGCCATCATCGCTACCCCGACCCGGCAGCACCTCAACCCCCTCCAACTAATCCCGACGGCAAAACCCGTGGAGAAGCCTCGACGTCCACAAGGCAAGCTCGTTTAGATATAAACGACGTAGACTAAGTCAATCGAGTAGTTCCGAGTCTCAGTATGCCCACGCCCCGTGGTTATGTAATCTTGCATCAACTTAAATAATTGCAGCCTGCTTGTGTTCCTCTGTTTTCAATAGTAGCCTTGCATTTAATATGTGAACATGCGGTTGCATTGTTTTTCAGGCACAGCTACCAAAATCACGCCGACGACTCCCACAGTAATACGTCACTTTGACGAGATATGTGTAGCTGTAGCATTGACCCCGACCCCGTGAAGCAGACTCGATCGACTAGTTACCTTTCACCATGGTAAATAACCCAGCCCCAATGCTATATAAAAGGCCACCCCGTGACCTTGCCAAGTACCGTTCACCTTGAGCACCACTCGCACAACCATCTCCATGGCCATGCCGAGCCCTAGTATTTATCTGAGAACTCCAGATGCAATTCCAGGCAGCTTTGTTAAAATTTTGTGGGACTTTACCTGCAGTACCATGAGTGCTATCCATCCACCCCAGTATGAGCTGCTCAAATCGAGGATCACCCCATGCACCTCGAAATATTGGGCAGTGGTGCACGTCCCTCCTTCAAACCCAAACCAAGACCCCACAGAAGCTTCCTTCGTGGGGAAATCTATGCCGACTCCGCATATGGCCATAGAAGCTACTGTGTATGAGGCACTTACTCGTCTTTGATTCGCGGTCCCCTATGCCAGCGAACGGGGATATTATTATTTCCCGAGTCGTGCAGCACCTGGAGAAGTAACATCTTTTCCCGGTGAGCGAATCGAGAGAGACCCAGTACTGGCCAATCTGTCCCAGTATGTCATCGCGCAAGAGCATTTGACCCAGCGAGTAATGGGCTATCTCCAGAGCCTCGCTGATTTGAATCCTCAAATCGCCATCAGTAGACCACTGAGGCCCAACCAGTAGAGGCACATTCATCGACTGGTCAATCCACTTCCCCCGATAGAAGAAGAGTGTGCCCCGATCCCAAAGAACTTTTCTCAGGACCCTGTCCAACTGCCATTATTGTTGTAGATATCATTGCTGTGTTTATGGTCCCTGCATTTATTTGTGTATTGCAACTTGTGTGTGATATCCTAAATTTGTGCGATGAAATAAATTGTTAGTTTCAGTCAATATGAGTGATTTTACTACGGTAAAAGTTTTATTAACTGTTTTCACTCTCGGTAAATCCTGAAGTGAGATTTTTCTCGGAGTTGTTGCAGCATACACTCCTTCACGACATAGATTTTTATTTCACGCAGCACTATTACAGCAGACTCATGACCCCAACCACACGACCTAGTGCAAATCCTCATGCACATTTTTGCACCAACCTAATTGCCTCCCTAACACCCCACAGTCTCAGAAGGAGAGATTTGTGAGTAATTACTCGGGTACAAATTACCTCCGGCACTCTGACAGCAGCTAGCGCCTGACACCACACCTAATCCTCGTGATCACCGCCACCGCGGAGAGCTAACACTCGAGCGGCCGCATCCCGACGATCATCGAGGATCATCACGCACAGGAGCACGGAGAGCCCCAGCAATGTCGCCAATCCTCCGCACAACAGGATCACGTACCAGTTCGGTATCACCTCCGCCATTAGAGCCTCGTCTCGAGCTCCTGCAGACAGAAATGGAGGAGAAGGGAGGAGAAGGAGAAGCGAGGTCAGATGGAGGAAGAAGAAGGAGCACCGTGGTCGTTTTATAGCTCGAGATCGGTGTACGGTGGGCGAAGTCCACCAGCGCCGCTCGCCGTTCGATCGCCGGTGTTCGGAGGCGAATCTGCGAGCAGTGCCGACAACGCACTGGACCGCGAGGTGAGTGCACGCTGCGCCGGCAGCTAGCACGCCTCGCACTACCGCAGTACGGCCTAGATGCCCTACGAGCTAGACGTTGCCGGTGGAGAAAGCGCGGGAAAGCGCGCGGGAGAGAGGAAGAAGAGAGAGCCAGAGGTAGAGGAAGAGACCGACAGTGGACCCCGGGTCCACCTGTCAGCCACAGAGAGCACTGTGCTCTCGGGTACGACCATCGTATATTTTCAGTAATTTAGAAGTTTATTCTAAATTTACTGTAACCGATAGTAGAAACTGACCGTGAATTTTTTTTTACGCCTCGCCAGTGTGCCACACTGTAGTTTTGCACCACTTGTTGCCACCCACTGTAGCTACGTTTTAATTTCAGGAGTAGGATGGTTGCTTTTGTGATAGTAGGAGAAATTTCTTTTCTAAAACAACCCTTATCAAATCTCGAGGACGAGATTTCATTTTAAGGGGGTTAGTGTTGTAACACCCGAAAAATTTAACCATGTTTTTATTATTAAAATTTTGCCAGGAGTTTAAATTTTTTGCTTTCTATTGATTTCAGAAGCATTTTTCTTTAATATTGTGGAGTTTTCACCCCCAAGTGGAAATTTTCCAAAAATGTCATTGGACTTCTATACTCTCTCAACAAAACAATTCCTAGTCAGTGGTTTTATTTGCGTAATTGTTTTCCTAAGCTTTATTCCTTTAAAATGATTTTTTCATAAGTTTTGGAGCCTCCTTTGCACTACAACCATTTGTTGAATGCATCTAAAATTTTCACCAAAATTTGGGGATGACATATGATGTCCCTAAATCACTTTTGTGCAAAAACATCATCTGTTCATTGGAGATTTTGAGCTCTACACCCAACTTTTAAATCTGGTCCAGTGGGCAATTTTGCAGTACAACCTATTTAAATATTTCTTTAAAACTTCCACCAGAATTAGGGGAGGTCAGTAGAAGTATATTATCCATATTTATGCAAAAACCCAGTTATGTCCTTTAAATTTTTTGAGTGAATCAACCTCTTTTTCATTCTGGTCCAACTTGAGGATTTGTACTGCAACCATGTTTTTACTTGCTCTTTTACCCATGGTCCTTTTTCCTACTTGTAGTTCTTCCTACAAAACCCTTAAGTCCAGGAGCATGAACCCATTGGAATAGTTTTGGTCCATGAAATGACAACCTTTAGTTTCTGCCAAAAACTGATTTTCTCAAATATTTGCACTAACAAGTTTCTTCCCTTGACAAACTAACCTGGCCACCATCACCTACACCCAAAGAGACCCCAATCTGGAGATTATGACCACTCCAAGAAATGCATAGGTGCCCTCGACATTTTGTCAAACACCTTGTAGGCATGACCAGTTTTGACATGGTTTTTAGTTAGCATTGCAAGCTTGGTCTCCTGGCCTAACCCCCTTGTCCATTAGCTTTCTTGCAAACCCTAGCCTAGTTCTGTTAGTTGCCAGCCTCACCCGAGCGCTCTAGACCACCTTGGCATTCGGTCGAACATGTCGCGTGCGTGATCTGGGCGCGTCCAGAGCGCAAATTTTGCACGCGCGTGCACCAAGCCGCCGCGTCGTGCCCCTGACTCTTTCTTGACCTGCAGAGCCGCGCCCCACCCTCGACCGCTCACCAGAATGAGCCAAGTTGTCCCTGGTGCCCTGCAGCGCCGCTGTCAGAGCCCCTTGGCGGCACGCCGGCGTCCGCAGTGAGCTCCTGCCACGGTCGGCGCCGCCCGAGCCGCAGCTGCGCGCCAGCTGCCCCTGGAGCAGTCCGAGCTTATCCCCTCGCACGTCTGCAAGCACTCGTCGGTGCCACGATGCCCTGCCGCAGCAGAAACGGTCGGCCGGCGAACTTATCCTCGGCGATGGTGGAACCGACCTAGGTACTCTATAAATGGTGACCCCGAGCTCCTCCTAGACCTCAGGCAGCCTCAAGCCACTCCCCTAGTGCTCCCCTAGCTCGCAATCGACCTGGAGAGGCCATCTTCCCCGTCTCCGGCCAGCTTGGCCACCGCCGCCCTCCGGTCCGTTTTGTCGCTACTAGGCCCTCCCCCGTCCAGCCAACGCCACCACCCGACTCCGCTT
Source organism: Triticum dicoccoides (assembly GCF_002162155.2). Lineage (NCBI taxonomy): Eukaryota > Viridiplantae > Streptophyta > Magnoliopsida > Poales > Poaceae > Triticum > Triticum dicoccoides. The sequence continues at coordinate 83,274,451 of NC_041387.1, read as the reverse complement.
CGTCTTGCGGAGCCGCCCAGCTGCTCAAACACGACCGGGAGCCACCGTAGTTCAAACGCCCAAAACTCCCGAAGCCACCGGCGCCGCGAAGCTCGCCGCCGGCGACTCCCTCCGTCCCCACCTGACTAACGACCACCGGGAGGACCGCACTGGACCCGCGGATCCATCTGCACCCTTGGTGTCTCGAACGGTGCCACCGTTCGCCAGCGAGTGTCGCCGGAGTCCCGCCTCTTCTCGGGCAAAGAAAGAGGAGGGAGAGAAGACCAGTCAAACCTGACCAATGGGCCCGCTGGACCCACTGTCAGTGACACACGCGCCGTCCAGGCTGGATAAGTGGAGGCGTAAAACCAAAGTACGCCTTCGACGTGGTCAGTAATCGAAACGTTTTTCTTTTTCTGTTTTATTTTTAAAAACAGATTTTTGACCAAAACTTTGACTGCCTATAACTTTTTAAATATAGCTCCAAAGGAATTGATTCTTTTTCCTACCTCTCTAAAATATTGTCTAGTTTATTTTAAGATTTATTTCAAAAAAATTCATACAACTTTTTGGTACTGTTCTTGAAACTATTCATTGATTCAAACATATTTTTAATCGGATTTCGGAGAGAGGAGAAAACTTTCAAAGTTTTGGAATGCACCCTGCGTCCCCACCACTTGAAGGCAAGCATTCTGAACCCTGGCATAATATTGTCGTGTGTTGTTGGATACGGTTACAACACCTCTCGTCTCGAAGTTTTTCGTTATTTTTCTGTGATGATAAGTGCAAACCCGCGAGTGCATATTGATGATTCATGCTGTTTGAGTTTGATATGTTGAGATGGTAGTTATCATCACATGCCTCTCGTGCATACCGGAAGCAACCCGGGAAAGCCTCTGTCTTGGGTAGACACGAGCTTGTTTCCGGTCGTTGAGACGATTGTGTCCGGTACGGCATAGTGAGACATGATGAGTGGTGGTTATGTCTGTTGGTTGAAAACATATTTGTTATGCTAATCATGCAGGTAACACATAAACCTCCCGAGTCGACCGTAGATCGAGTCTTGTTCCAGTAACCCCCACACTTGTTTCGTGCTACCAAAAGTCCCTGCCACAGGTAGGGTACGGTTCAGTAAATTGTCAACCCCTTTCTAGCACACACCATACAGAGGGGCCGGGTGAGGGTACCATGGCCATGGATTAAAGCCAGTCATCCGGTCAGGGGGCATGGGTGTTTCAGTTGTAGCCGAGGGGGTAGCTTCCTGAGTTTGCGCGCGGTATAAATTTTGTGATCCCATGCTAATCGAGGTTGCAACCTCCCCAATTAGAGTTTTGCTTAATGAGTGTCGTGGGTGATTGCAGACACCGATGAGTCAAGCTGGTGTGTGCGGTTGGGTGTGTTTTCAACTGAAAGACCGTAAGCGGAATTAGTCCGGATGGACTAATGGAATTCGTTACTCGTGGGTAAAGAGTACACCCTCTGCAGAGATTAAACCTATTCGAGTAGCCGTGCCCATGGTTAATGACTACAGTCTGGGTCGGTCTTAGTGTCGGTCTTCAGAGGAAAAACACCTAAGTCAGAACTTTGATTTTGACCAGTGACATATGATGATTGTGATTATTATTGTTATGGACTAACGATGTTCATTATTTGACTTATTGAGTATCTCTGGGACGGTTCTACCTCCGAGATATTCACTGTGATTATTCTGTTATAAGCCCTTTATGTGGTGTCGCATAGACGCCCGACTGTAGCATGTTTATTATTTATTTAACCTATAAGCCCTTTATGTGGTGTCGCATAGACGCCTGACTGTGGCATGTTTTGCTATTTATTCACCATATAAGCCCTTTATGTGGTGTCGCACAGACGCCCGGCTGTGGCATGTTTTGTTATTTATTTACCATATAAGCCCTTTATGTGGTGTCGCGGAGACGCCCGACTGTGGCATCCTTGTTATGCTTTTACCCTATAAGCCCTTTATGTGGCGTCGCACAGATGCCCGACTGCGGCACGTTTGTTATTTATTACACTTATGAGCCCTTTCTGTGGTGTCGCTCAGACGCCCGACTGAGGCATTCTATTTCTACTCTCTAATTACATTATTCAAGTGTTGCATGAATAACTTGTCTGCGTGCATCATGGATTTTATTTTTGTAACTGACGTTGTGAACATAGAATATTTTAGAGCATGATTATCGTTTGTTATATTATACCCGTGTTCATAATGTTTGCGAGTACATTCAAAGTACTCACTGGCTTGTCCCTGGCTATTGTCTTGGCCAGATTTCTTGCGCGGAGAGGAGCAACGAGACGATAGCCCCGGAACCTAATCAATGGTGATAGCAGTCTCGCGAAGATAGGAGTTAGCCTCGTCAGCTAATCCCGTGGGAAATGGAGTCCCATAGACACAGATGATCCACAAACCGCTTCCGCCACCAACCACTAGAAACCTTGTGTTGTACTCATAGGCCAGAACGGTCTTGTACTGCATATCTTGTACTTTGCTTGGAGTTTTTGTATCAAGTTTGTGTCTTGCCAGCTAACAGTAATCCTGGGGCTGGTAAGCATAAGGGCCATTTTCTGGAAATTAACATCCCGAAAACCTGGTCCTGACAGACTTGGTATCAGAGCCAGGCTGACCATTGGCTAATCCTATCTTAGCCAGGTCAATAAACCTAGGTTAACCAAACCCCCAGACCATAACCTAACCCCGGCCATGCTTCTCGCGTAAGATAGCCCCACAGTGACCCGACACCTTTTGGCAGTCGGTGCACAACCTATCAGCCTAGCCTATCGATCGCACGCCAGTGACCGACACCCAAATTGTCTCATTCGCAAGCGTGCGAAGGAAGACTCCCCGCCCACTTTTTCTATAAAAAGGGCGCGCTAACCTCAACCCAGCACAACCCAGCCTCCTTCCCCAAACCAAGCCATAATGCCTGGCCCCATCGTGCACAATGAAACCATGGCAAACAACCTTGGAGGATTTGTGACTGTGCTAGCAAACCTCACCCGCCATGCTTTTGCATTAGAGGAGCCTCCAGAATATGTTGTGTACCAAGGACCCATGAGCGGTGAGAGCCGTCAATTCTGGTCCACTGTGCACATCTATGGTAAGGGTCTATCACCAGAACGCCCCTACAGGTTCACCGGAAGGACAACTTCCTTTGAGCCACAAGCCATCCAACTAGCTGCTCGGGATGCTATAGTTCAACTCCGGCACTTGTCGCCCAGAGTTAACTGTCGCTCGTTCTACTACTACCCCCGTCGTGACGGGTATGGTAGGCCACCCCAGGTTGTCAACGGGGATCATGAGACGGATCCTGCATTATTGCATCCGGTGCGCTATGTAGGTGCACTAGAGGAACTGTTCGATCAAATCATCCTTGATCTGATCGCAGCTCGTGGAGAGCTGGTTCACCGAGCCCCGGCGAGAGGAGAAGATGAGCCCGACGCCGACAACCCTGTCGTGCTATTCGGACACCCTATCGAGTCCTTGAGGACTGCCCCATCCATCGACCACAATACTTTGTTGTCCCCAGAAGTGCTTCATCGCATTTTGGGAGCACGCTCCAGCGGGATTGTGGCCAACAATCCCCGGGATGGACATCATCGCTACCCCGACCCGGCAGCACCTCAACCCCCTCCAACTAATCCTGACGGCGAAACCCATGGAGAAGCCCCGACGTCCACAAGGTAGGCTCATTTAGATATAAACGAGGTAGACTAAGTCACTCGAGTAGTTCCGAGTCTCAGTATGCCCACGCCCCATGGTTATGTAATCTTGCATCAACTTAAATAATCGCAGCCTTCTTGTGTGCCTCTATTTTAAATAGTAGCCTTGCATTAAATATGTGAACATGCGGTTGCATTGTTTTTCGGGCACAAGTACCAAAATCACGCCGACGACGCCCACAGTAATATGTCACTTTGACGAGATATGTGTAGCTGTAGCATTAACCCCGACCCCGTGAAGCAGACTCGATCGACTAGTTACCTTTTACCACGGTAAATAACCCAGCCCTAATGCTATATAAAAGGCCACCCCGTGACCTTGCCAAGTACCGTTCACCTTGAGCACCACTCGCACAACCATCTCCATGGCCATGCCGAGCCCTAGTATTTATTTGAGAACTCCAGATGCAACTCCAGGCAGCTTTGTTAAAATTTTGTGGGACTTTACCTGCAGTACCATGAGTGCTATCCATCCACCCCAGTATGAGCTGCTCAAATCGAGGATCACCCCATCCACCTCGAAATATTGGGCAGTGGTGCACGTCCCTCCTGCAAACCCAAACCAAGACCCCACAGAAGCTTCCTTCGTGGGGAAATCTATGCCGACTCCACATATGGCCATCAAAGCTGCTGCGTATGAGGCACTTACTCGTCTTCGATTCGCGGTCCCCTATGCCAACGAATGGGGATATTATTATTTCCCGAGTCGTGCAGCACTTGGAGAAGTAACATCTTTTCCTGGTGAGCGAATCGAGAGAGACCCAGTACTGGCCAATCTAGCCCAGTATGTCATCACGCAAGAGCGTTTGACCCAGCGAGTAATGGGCTATCTCCAGAGCCTCGCGGATTTGAATCCTCAAATCGCCATCGGTAGACCACTGAGGCCCAACCAGGAGAGGCACATTCATCGACTGGTCAATCCACTTCCCTCGATAGAAGAAGAGTGTGCCCCGATCCTAGATAACTTTTCTCAGGACCCTGTCCAACTACCATTATCGTTGTAGATGTCATTGCTGTGTTTATGGTCCCTGCATTTATTTGTGTATTGCAACTTGTGTGTGATATCCTAAATTTGTGCGATGAAATAAATTGTTAGTTTCAGTCAAGATGAGTGATTTTACTACCGTAAAAGTTTTATTAACTGTTTTCACTCTCGGTAAATCCTGAAGTGAGATTTTCTCGGAGTTGTTGCAGCATACACATAGATTTTTATTTCACGCAACACCAGTACAGCAGACTCACGACCCCAATCACATGACCTAGTGCAAATCCTCGTGCACATTTTTGCACCAACCTAATTGCCTCCCTAACACCCCACAGTCTCAGAAGGAGAGATTTGTGAGTAATTACTCGGGTTCAAATTACCTCTGGCACTCTGACAGCAGCTAGCGCCTGACACCACACCTAATCCTCTTGATCACCGCCACCGCGGAGAGCTAACACTCGAGCGGCCGCATCACGACGATCATCGAGGATCATCACGCACAGGAGCACGGAGAGCCCCAGCAATGTCGCCAATCCTCTGCACAACAGGATCACGTACCAGTCCGGTATCACCTCCGCCATTAGAGCCTCGTCTCCAGCTCCTGCAGACAGAAATGGAGGAGAAGGGAGGAGAAGGAGAAGCGAGGTCAGATGGAGGAAGAAGAAGGAGCACCACTGTCGTTTTATAGCTCGAGATCGGTGTACGGTGGGCGAAGTCCACCAGCGCTGCTCGTCGTTCGATCACCGGTGTTCGGAGGCGAATCCGCGAGCAGTGCCGACAGCGCACTGGCCCGCGAGGTGAGTGCATGCTGCGCCGGCAGCTAGCACGCCGCGCACTACCACAGTACGACCTAGATGCCCTACGAGCTAGATGTCGCGGGTGGAGAAAGCACGGGAAAGCGCGCGGGAGAGAGGAAGAAGAGAGAGCCAGAGGTAGAGGAAGAGACCGACAGTGGACCCCGGGTCCACCTGTCAGCCACAGAGAGCACTGTGCTCTCGGGTACGACCATCGTATATTTTCAGTAATTTAGAAGTTTATTCTAAATTTACTGTAATCGATAGTAGAAACTGACCGTGAATTTTTTTTATGCCTCGCCAGTGTGCCACACTGTAGTTTTGCACCACTTATTGCCACCCACTGTATCTACATTTTAATTTCAGGAGTAGGATGGTTGCTTTTGTGATAGTAGGAGAAATTTCTTTTCTAAAACAACCCTTATGAAATCTCGAGGACGAGATTTCGTTTTAAGGGGGTTAGTGTTGTAACACCCCAAAAATTTAACCATGTTTTTATTATTAAAATTTTGCCAGGAGTTTAAAAATTTTGCTCTCTGGATTTTCTATTGATTTCAGAACCATTTTTCTTTAATATTGTGGAGTTTTCTCCCGAAGTGGAATTTTTCCAAAAATGTTATTGGACTTCTATACTCTCTCAACAAAACAATTCCTAATCAGTGGTTTTATTTGCATAATTGTTTTCCTAAGCTTTATTCCTTTAAAATGATTTTTTCATAAGTTTTGGAGCCTCCTTTGCACTACAACCATTTGTTGAATGCATCTAAAATTTTCATAGGATACCCAAAGGAAACAGTTGGGTACACCTTCTATCACATATCCGAAGGCATGATATTCGTTGCTAAGAATGGATCCTCTCTAGGGAAGGAGTTTCTCTCGAAAGAAGTGAGTGGGAGGAAAGTAGAACTTGATGCGGTAATTGTACCTTCTCCCGAATTGGAAAGTAGTTCATCACAGAAATTAGTTCCAGTGATTCCTACACCAAATAGCGAGGAAGCTAATGATGATGATCATGAAACTTCATATCAAGTTACTAACGAATCTTGTACGTCAACCAGAGTATGGTCTGCACCAGAGTGGTACGGTAATCCTATTCTGGAAGTCATGTTACTAGACCATGATGAACCTACGAACTATGACGAAGTGATGAGGAGCCCAGATTCCGCGAAATGGCTTGAGGCCACGAAATTTGAGATGGATCCCTGTATGAGAACAAGGTGTGGGCTTTGATGGACTTGCCGGATGATCGGCAAGCCATAGAAAATAAATGGATCTTCAAGAAGAACACTGACACTGACGGTAATTTTACTGTCTATAAAGCTTGACTTGTTGCGGAAGGTTTTCGACAAGTCCAAGGAGTTGACTAAGATGAGACCTTCTCACCCGTAGCGATGCTTAAGTCTGTCCGAATCATGTTAGCAATTGCCGCGTTTTATGATTATGAAATTTGGCAAATGGATGTCAAAACTGCATTCCTTAATGTATTTATTAAAGAAGAGTTGTAGATGATGCAACCAGAAGGTTTTGTCAATCCAAAAGGTACTAACAAAGTGTGCAAGCTCCAGCGATCCATTTATGGACTGGTGCAAGCCTCTCGGAGTTGGAATATACACTTTGATAATGTGATCAAAGCATATGGTTTTATACAGACTTTTGGAGAAGCCTGTATTTAGAAGAAAGTGAGTGGGAGCTCTGTAGCATTTCTAATATTATATGTGGATGACATATTGTTGATTGGAAATAATACAGAATTTCTGGATAGCATAAAAGGATACTTGAATAATAATTTTTCAATGAAAGACCTCGGTGAAGCTGTTTATATATTGGGCATCAAGATTTATAGAGATAAATCAAGACGCTTAATTGGACTTTCACAAAACACATACCTTGATAAAGTTTTCAAGAAGTTAAAAATGGATCAGTCAAAGAAAGGGTTCTTACCTATGTTACAAGGTGTGAAGTTGAATCAGACTCAATGCCCGACCACTGCAGAAGATAGAGAGAAAATGAAAGTCATTCCCTATGCCTCAGCCATAGGATCTATCATGTATGCAATACTATGTACCAGACCTGATGTGTGCCTTGCTATAAATTTAGCAGGGAAGTACCAAAGTAATCCAGGAATGGATCACTGGATAGCGGTCAAGAACATCTTGAAATACCTGAAAAGGACTAAGGATATGTTTCTCATTTATGGTGGTGACAAAAAGCTTATCGTAAATGGTTACGTCGATGCAAGCTTCGACACTGATCCAGATGACCGTAAGTCGCAAACCAGATACGTATTTGTATTGAATGGTGGAGCTATCAGTTGGTGCAGTTCCAAGTAGAACGTCGTGGCGGGATCTACGTGTGAAGCGGAGTACATAGCTGCTTCAGAAGCAGCAAATGAAGGAGTCTGGATGAAGGAGTTCATATCCGATCTAGGTGTAATACCTAGTGCATCAGGTTCAATGAAAATCTTTTGTGACAATACTGGAGCAATTGCCTTGGCAAAGGAATCCAGATTTCACAAGAGAACCAAACACATCAAGAGACGCTTCAATTCCATCCGCGATCAAGTCAAGGAGTGAGACATAGAGATTTGCAAGATACACACAGATCTGAATATTGCAGACCCTTGACTAAGCCTCTTCCATAAGCAAAACATGATCAGCACCAAGACTCCATGGGTGTTATAATCATTACTATGTAATCAAGATTATTGACTCTAGTGCAAGTAGGAGACTAAAGGAAATATGCCCTAGAGGCAATAATAAAGTTGTTATTTATATTTCCTTATATCATGATAAATGTTTATTATTCATGCTAGAATTGTAGTACCAGAAATTTAGTACACGTGTGAATACATAGACGAAACAAAATGTCCCTAGTATGCCTCTACTTGACTTGCTCGTTAATCAAAGATGGTTATGTTTCTGGACCATAGACATGTGTTGTCATTTGATGATTGGGATCACATCATTAGGGAATGATGTGATGGACAAGACCCATCCCTTAGCTTAGGATAATGATTGTTAAGTATTAATCCTATTGCTTTCTTCATGACTTATACATGTTCCTCTGAATATGAGATTATGAAACTCCCAAATACTGGAGGAACACCTTGTGTGCTATCAAACGTCACAACGTAAGTGGGTGATTATGAAGATGCTCTACAGATGTCTCCGAATGTGTTTGTTGGGTTGGCATAGATCGATATTAGGATTTGTCACTCCATGTATCAGAGAGGTATCTCTGGGCCCTCTCGGTAATGCTCATCACTATAAGCCTTGCAAGCAGTGTGACTAATGAGTTGGTTACGGGATGATGCATTATGGAACGAGTAAAGAGACTTGCCAGTAACGAGATTGAACTAGGTATGAGATACCAAGGATCGAATCTCGGGCAAGTAACATACCAATGACAAAGGGAACAACTTATGTTGTTGCGCGGTTTGACCGATAAAGATCTTCGTAGAATATGTAGGAGCCAATATGAGTATCCAAGTTCCGCTATTGGTTATTGATAGGAGATGTGTCTCGATCATGTCTACATAGTTCTCGAACCCATAGGGTCCACATGCTTAACGTTCGATGATGATTTGTATTATGAGTTATGTGTTTGGTTGACCGAAGTTTGTTTGGAGTCCTGGATGAGATCACAGACATGACGAGGAGTCTCGAAATGGTTGAAAGGTAAAGATTTATATATTAGAAGGTTACATTCGAACACCTGAATGGTTTCAGGAAGTATCGGATAAGTTTCGGAGTACCGGGAGGTTACCGGAACCCCCCGGGGGACTATTGGGCCTTCATGGGCCCTAGTGGACAGAGGAGGCCGGCGGCAAGGCGGAGGCGCCCCCCCAAGCCCAAACCGAATTGGACTAGGGGTGGGGGGCGCGGCCCCCCTTTCCTTCTTCTGCTCCACCTCTTTCCACTTCCCCTCTTCTCCGAAAAGGAAGGGAGAATCCTACTAGGACTGGGAGTCCTAGTAGGACTCCCCACACTTGGCGCACCTCATGGTCGGCTGCCTCCTCCCCTCCTCCTTTATATACGGTGGCAAGTGGGCACCCTAATACACAATAGTTGTTCTCTTAGCCGTGTGCGGTGCCCCCCTCCACAGTTTACTCCTCCGATAGTATCATCATAGTGCTTAGGCGAAGCCCTGCGCGGATCACATCATCAACACCATCATCACGCCATCGTGCTGACGAAACTCTCCCTCGAGCCTCTACTGGATCAAGAGTTCGAGGGACGTCATCGAGCTGAACATGTGCTACCCGGAGGTGTCGTACGTTCGGTACTTGGATCGGTTGGATCGTGAAGATGTTCGACTACATCAACCGCGTTAACCTAATGCTTTTGCTTTCGGTATACAAGGGTACGTACACACTCTCCCCCTCTCGTTCCTATGCATCTCATAGATAGATCTTGCGTGATCGTAGGAAATTTTTTGAAATTGCATGCTACGTTCTCCAACACTGTATGCCCCTGCGGAAAAAATTGGTTCGCGGCAAGAACTGGGGTGACTTCGATGTTCAAGACAAGAAGCTCACAATTGCCACCACAAGAATCCATCGCCTCAAAACTATCGGGCCCACACTCGAGATGATTGGGGCCGACTCCCTCCGCCGCTGCATTGCTCCTCTGCACAACAAGGGGAGGCTAGCTTGGGAGTGCAAGAACGCGACACACATCATGAGGCTACGCCCCCGGTCTGAACCACAACTTCACAGTGATGAAACATGTGTCCCTTTACCAAAAGATGTTTCAGCTTAAGGCCGACAAGACTGGCAAGGCCGACAAGCCGTTCAGGTTGCCTGTGGGGGTGGTCCCCTTGTGCAACAACTCCGCCTTGACCTCCATCATTGCCATGATGCCGGTGTTCGATGCCCATGGCCTTGATCAGACCTGGTCCAAGCCAGACACGGCACTGTTGTAGGAATTCTTTGACAGCTTGTTGGAGAGGGTTGTCCAAGAAGAGCCGTAGCTTATCCATGACACCACCGACTAAGAGGTGGCGTACATTGCCAGTAGGGCGGAGGAGGCAGTCCTTGCCACGGAGGCCAACAACGTCGGCTCCATGGAGGACGAAGGCGATGAGCAGAAGGAGTTCGCCGAGTGTAAGGAGCCTGCCGGAGAGCTGTCACGCCCTGATTTTCATGCCACAACACTTAAGCTAATAAATCATGATAAAGTGTGGTTTGACAAAAACTTTTGCATTATTTAACTTTTTATTTGGGTTGGTTTTCTCTCTATGATTTTCAAGTGCTCTTTAAAGTCAACACAACTCCACCTTCTCCAAACTTCTGCCCAATGATCATACCATGTGTATAGAATTGTATAGTATTTTCTTACAAAAATAATTTGGCCAAATAGTATTTTTCTAAAATAGCTTTTCCAAAACCCCCTCAATTGAGACTTGAACTACAAGTACTTAATTAAGGGTGTGAAAAATCTTTCAAAAACTATATTTGGCACCAAGTACTTAATTTCAAATATGCATAATATGATGATCTTGCAAAGTTTCATCTCAATCAAAATCATTTAGGTTCACAAAAGTGCCCCAAAACCCTCTCTGTCCAGATCCAAGTTTGAACAACCCTACATTGCCAACTTTCTCCATTTGACTCCAAACCTTGTGGAGATGCTCAAATACCCAAATGATGACACTACACAAAGTGGTGCACCAAGGAGAAGAATTTAGCTTAGCAAGATCTAAGAAAGTCCATTTCTGTTGATTTCTAGGGTTTACAAAAGTTACATTGTGAACTTTACCCAAATGAGCTCAAAATTGGTGGAAGGCCCTAATTATATGTGCCATTTCACCCTGTGGAGTATCATGCCAAATGGAATTCATTTACCTGCCCAAACCAACAACAAACACCTTCTCCCACTTTACCAAAACAACTACTTTGACCTCTTCCACTCTTCTCCATGGCCTCAACTTTTTACCACAGCTACTCCTGACCCTCTTCTACCTCTAGTAACTTTCCCCTGGCCATTTCTCAATGATTGAGGGGTGAAACACCCCCATTTACCTCCCTGAACAACAGCTTCTCTCTCTCCCTCAACCTCCCTCCTCACTCCAGTGGCTCCCCAGGGCATCCAAGGCCATAGCCCACTTCTTTACTTCCCCTAGCGCTACCAGCCACCTTTGTCCGTGCCCACATTGCATAGAAAATGGCCATGCCGGCCATTTGGGCACTCTGGAGCGCGCTACAGTGCGCTCCCGGACTGTAGCCGCCCCCTGCCAAGCACCTCCGGCCACCTCGGGCCTCACCAGCGTGCCCGACGATGCTCCTCGGCGTCCGCAATAGGCCACAACCTGGTCCCCCTCCTCCTTCTCCCTCCCGTGGCCCCAGCTCGCACGTGCGCTGCCACCCGAGCGCACCAGTGAGCGCGCTCACACGCGCGGTGCCCCTGGCCTCTTGCTCTCTCTCTCTCTCTCCCTCTCTCTCTCTCTCTCTCTCTCTCTCTCTTCACTTCCCTCGCCCTAGACCAACCCCATGAGCACCCCTGACACCTTGTAGTGATCCCCCATGACCCGTAGCGACAGCAACAAGCTCGCCGGCACACGAGTCCTCGGTGCACCATCACCCGCCTATTTAAAGGCCTCCCCGCGCCCTCCTCTCCTCACCACTCGTCCTCTCCCACTCCAAATAGGCCCCCTGCACCCCCAGTTCATCTCCAGAAGCGCCCGAGCTCGAGATCAAGCTTGAGCTTCGCCGCCTTGGGTCGCCGTCGATCTCGGGGAACAGGCTCTGTCCGCCTCTTCTATCTCTCGATCTGGAACCGCCACACCTCCCTAACCATTTCCCCTCTGTTTCCGCTCTCTATTGCAGCCAGAATCGACTGGGGCAAGCACCTCCCAAAGCTCTCCCGCCGGCTTCCTCGTCGCCGACGAACCCCTGCACCCCGGTGACCAACTCCACCTCCACCCGAACGGCGACTCCGTCCTGAGCATGTCGGTGCCCTCAGATCCCCTCGCTGTCGACCACAGCGGCGCCGGTGAGCTCACCGCCCTCTCTGGCCCGAGGTTGACGATGACGGCTATGGGGCCATCCGCCAGCCTCACGTCCTGGCGTGTGGGTCCCACACGTCAGGTTTAAAACACGCGCGCGCACCGGTTCGCTTCGTCAGCTGGAGGCGTATTTCCCAAATACGCCTTCGACATGGCAGCCTCGCGCAGGCTGGATTCCCCCTGGGCCTGCTGCATTGTGGCCAAATAGGCCCAGTTGCACAGTGCTACTTCTTATTTTCTTTTTCTCAGAAACTTGCAAAAATTCCACGGGATTAAATTATAATCCAAATGCAATAATTCCAACTCCTATATTCTTCTAAAAATCGCACCTATTTAATGGTGCAACTTTCATAAATATCCTTCGAACTTTTCTGCACTGTTCAAATTTAAATTCAAATTTGAGCATTTATATTCCCCTCTAAAAATCCATTTCTCCCATTCTACAACTCTAAATCCAGAACTAGGAATTTTCCCCTTCTTAGATTTCCTCCTAGCATTTAACAACAATAAGTTGACATTTTTCTGAGCATTTGATTTTCCATTTTACTATTGCCTTATTTTTCTCATTATTATTCTTGCAACGGTAGATTGTGTTGCTGACGAAGGAGTTGGACCAAAAGACTCTGAAGACCCAGAAGACTTTGCTGAGCCAGGCAAGCAACCCTTTGACCATGTTTGAGAAACCCTTTTTATGCATGTCATATAGAACTTTATTAATGTTGCATCGGAATCATGATGAGATGGTAGCCACTTTGGTGGGTTGCCTTTGTTACTTCATTGTTGATACTTGCATTGTGCATGACCCTGCCTTCCTATGAGGGTTATGCTGGCGGGAGTAGATAGGATGCTAAAGTAGATGCTACGCAAATGGAACGGTATATGCATGGTGATGGAGACAAAAGTATTTCCAAAGATTTTTCGGAAACCCCGTCGGGTGCCACTAATGCCCGAGGGAGATGATGAGTTGGGTAGCCACTTGATGACGAAGTGGTGTACCGAGGCAAGTGTGTGTGTGTGTGTGTGTGTGTGTTGTTTTTAAAAATGGATTCGTTTAAGTTGCGACCGTTATTACAACCTTACATGCGCAACCACTCTACCCTTATATGGGAAAGGGCATTATTGATTATGTAGGCCGATACTAGCATGGTTCCTGCATTACTAGTGTCGGGGGTGACACGAGGTCACTCTCTGGACGGGTCGTGCTTGGATAGGCGGCCATGACTGTTTTCACAGGGCACCGGACACACCGTTGGTACCCCGTGCCAATGGTATGTGATGAATATGGGAGCGAGGCTCCACAATTTTAAGATGTGAAATGTTGGGCACAGAGGTTACTACCAATCAAGTGGACTCTATGTTAGTCGTCTAGGGAAAGATAGTGATCAGGTGCTTACCCCGGGTACTTGAGGTATCGCGGGTCGTGGATGACACGGAAGTTCCCCGGATCTTATGGGTAAAGTGTGCAACCTCTGCAGAGTGTCAAACTATTCGAATAGCCGTGTCCATGCTCAAGGAAAGTTGGGTAACCGCTCTTGGGCTACATCCACATGTTTTTGAAACCTGGTGAGTGTGTATGGATAAGTGGAAAGAATTACTTGGGTCATGTCAAAGGAATTGACATGATGATTAAGATGGGTTGTTTCCAACTCTATTTATGTTGATATCTGTAACCGTCCTTAGGGTTACTTGAATTCTCATGATGCATGTTTTGCAAGTTATTGAACATGTCATAGCACTCAAAACTAGCTTTCTGCAAAAAAAATTACCTATATCATGCATCCTTGTACCTTGAACCAAAACATGGGTTGCTTGTGAGTACATTCAAAGTACTCATTGGCTTGCCACTGGTTATTTTATTGGCCAGGCATGAAAGAACAGGATATGATGAAGAATACTTCAGTGACGAACATGTGAGCTAGGATGCTTCCCAGTCAGAATGCCTGTAGGGTTAAGGCAGATGGCATGGGTCCAAGTTATCGATGAAGATTTCAGCTGCGATGTTATACTCAAGACTTGACCATAATGGTTCCACTTGTGTAATCCGGTATGTATGGATGTAAGACTCTTGTTATTCAGCTTCTATGTGTTCAGTGAGCATTGATCTCTGGGATCACTGTACACGTGCATTCGGTGATCATGACTTATGAGACGAGGTCTGATAACCCTCAAGTGTAGGGGATCAATTGTAGCCTCTTTCGATAAGTAAGAGTGTCGAACCCAACGAGGATCTAAAGGTAGAACAAATATTCCCTCAAGTTCTATTGACCACCGATACAACTCTACGCACACTTAACGTTCGCTTTACCTAGAACAAGTATGAAACTAGAAGTACTTCGTAGGTGTTGTTGGATAGGTTTGCAAGAATATAAAAAGCATGTAAATATAAACTAGGGGCTGTTTAGATAAAGCAGCAATAAAGTAAATATAGCGAGTGTGGAAAAGTGGTGGTAGGAGTTGTGGATTTGTCCCTAAGCAATTGACTACTTTACTAGACTGATAGCAAGATTTATGTGGGAGAGGCATAACCTAACATACTTTCTCTTCTTGGATCATATACACTTATGATTGGAACTCTAGCAAGCATCCGCAACTACTAAAGATCATTAAGGTAAAACCCAACCATACATTAACATATCAAGTCCCCTTTATCCCATACACCACAACCCCTTACTCGGGTTTATGCTTTTGTCACTCAAGCAACCCACTATAAGTGAATCACAAACGTATTGCAACACCCTACAACGGGAATCACTCACGCTTGTGCAACACGGAGGGCACAATAGGATAGAAACATAACCACAAGCAAATTAAACCAATCATAACAATTCACCAATTACCGAAAGGACAACGAAAATCTACTCAGACATCATAGGATGGCAACACATCATTGGATAATAATATGAAGCATAAAGCACCATGTTCAAGTAGAGGGTACATCGGTTTGCGGGGGAGTGGGCCGCTGAATATAGATGGGGGAAGGTGATGGAGATGTTGGTGAACATGGCGGAGGTGTTGGTGTAGATCGCGGTCATGATGATGGCCCCCGGCGGCGTTTCGGCGCCACCGGAAGCAAGGGGAGAGAGCCCCCCTTCTTCTTCTTCTTCCTTGACCTTCTGCCTAGATGGGAGAAGGGTTTCCCCTCTGGTCCATGGTCTCCATGGTGTGGGAGGGGTGAGAGCCCCTCCGAGATTTGATTTGTCTCTCTGTCTCTCTCTGTTTCTGCGTTCTTAGATTCTGCCCTTTCACCGTTTCTTATATATCTAGAGATCCGTAACTCCGATTGGATTGAAACCTTTGCCAAGATTTTTTCTCTGAAAATTAGCTTTCTTGCGGCAAAAGAAGAGCATCAACCGCCTTACGGGGTGCCCACGAGGGCCAGGGGCGCGCCCCCTGCCTCGTGACCCCTCGGGCACCGTCTCGCGTTGATTCTTCTCCCCAAATATCAGAAATATTCCAAAAATATTCTTCGTCCGTTTTTATCCCGTTTGGACTCCGTTTGATATGGGTTTTCTGTGAAACATAAAACATGCAACAAAGGGGAACTGGCACTGGGCACTGGATCGATATGTTAGTCCCAAAAATAATATAAAAAGTTGCCAAAAGTATATGAAAGTTGAATAGTATTGGCATGGAACAATAAAAAATTATAGATACGATGGAGACGTATCAGCATCCCCAAGCTTAATTCCTGCTCGTCCTTGAGTAGGTAAATGATAAAAAAGATAATTTTTGATGCGGAATGCTACCTAGCATAATCTTGATCATGTAATCTAATCATGGCATGAATATTAAGACACGAGTGATTCAAGGCAATAGTCTATCATTTGACATAAAAACAATAATACTTGGGGCATCCCAACAAACAATCACATCTTTCTAAATATCAATGCTTCAGAACATTATCCCTACAAAATCATATAGTCTTGTATGCTCCATTTTCTTAACACAAGGTACCCCTCATGCCTATCTCGATGTCAGCCAAGCAATTGGTTCATACTTTTTAACGCGCTTTAGCTTTTTCAACCTTCACACAATACATGAGCACAAGCCATGGATATAGCAGTACAGACGGAATAGAGTATGGTGGTGGAGGTTGTGTGGAGAAGACAAAAAGGGAGAAAGTCTCACATCGACGCGGCTAATCAACGGGCTATGGAGATGCCCATCAATTGATGTCAATGCGAGGAGTAGGGATTGCCATGCGACGGATGCACTAGAGCTATAAGTGTATGAAAGCTCAAACAGAAAACTAAGTGGGTGTGCATCCAACTTTCTTGCTTATGAAGACCTCGGGAATTTGAGGAAGCCCATCATCGGAATATACAAGCCAAGTTCTATAATGAAAATTCTCACTAGTATATGAAAATGATAACTCAAGAGACTCTCTATATGAAGAACATGGTGCTATTTGAAGCACAAGTGTGGTAAAAAGATAGTAACATTGCTCCTTTTCTTTTTTTTTCCTTTTTTGGATGGGCTTCTTTGGCCCCCCCTTTTTTATTTAGGCTTCTTTGGCCTCTCTTTTTTTACATGGGGCAATGCTCTAATAATGATGATCATCACACTTCTATTTACTTACAACTCAATATTACAACTCGATACTAGAACAAAGATATGACTCTATATGAATGCCTCCGGCGGTGTACCGGATGTGCAATGATCTAGCGTAGCAATGACATCAAAAATGGACAAGCCATGAGAACATCATGCTAGCTATCTTACGATCATGCAAAGCAATATGACAATGAATGCTCAAGTCATGTACATGATGGTGATGGAAGTTGCACGGCAATATATCTCGGAATGGCTATGGAAATGCCATGATATGTAGGTATGGTGGCTGTTTTTAGGAATATATAAGGAGGCTTATGTGTGATAGAGCGTATCATATCACGGGGTTTGGATGCACCGGCGAAGTTTGCACCAACTCTCGAGGTGAGAAAGGGTAATGCACGGTACCGAAGAGGCTAGCAATGATGGAAGGGTGAGAGTGCGTATAATCCATGGACTCACGTTAGTCATAAAGAACTCATATACTTATTGCAAAAGTTTATTAGCCCTTGAAGCAAAGTATTACTACGCATGCCCCTAGGGGGAGGTTGGTAGGAGTTAACCATCGCGCGCCCCCGACCTTCACGCAAAGATAAACAATCAAAATACAATGCGCGCCAATTTGGTTACCTAGTTAGTAGACCATACGTGCATGCTTCGGGAATCACAAACCTTAACACCAATATCCTTACTAAACACAACCATCTACTAGATCCTCCCACATATTATCATCACTATATCACAAAACTATTGCAAGGAATCAAACATATCATATTCAGTGATCTGCAAGTTTTATGTAGGATTTTATGACTAACCATGTGAATGACCAATTCCTGTCATCTCTCTAAATAGATATAAGTGAAGCAAGAGAGATTAATTCTTTCTACAAAAGATATGCCCACGCTCTAACAACTATAAGTGAAGCAAAAGAGCATTCTACAAATGGCGGTTTTCTATGTGAAGAGAAAAAGGCAATACAAACTTCAAAAGATATTAAAAAAGCACATGAAGCATTCTATAAAGCCATACTCAAAAGATTTAAGTGAAGTGCAATGAGCATTCTATAAATCAACCAAGGACTTTCTCATGCCTGCATGGTGCATAAAATAAAAGTTAAAACTAAATGCAAAAGACGCTCCAAGATTTGCACATATCACATGAATGAAACGAATGTGAAAACATACCGATACTCGTTGAACAAAGAGGGGATGCCTTCCGGGGTATCCTCAATCTTAGACGCTTGAGTCTCCTTAAATATTTACTTGGGGTGCCTTGGGCATCTCCAAGCTTGAGCTCTTGCCTCTCCCCCTTTTCCTCATATCGAGACCTTCTCAATCATCGAACACTTCATCCACACAAAACTTCAACAGAAAACTCGGTAAGATCCGTTAGTATAATAAAGCAAATCACTACTCTAAGTACTGTTGCAAACCAATTCATATTTTTTTGATTATAGATACTGTAATATAACTTTTCCATGGCTTAATCCACTGATAGAAATTGATAGTTTCATCAAAACAAGCAAAATATGCATCAAAAACATAATCTGTCAAAAATAGAACAGTCTGTAGTAATCTGAACATTCACCATACTTATGTTATCCCAAAAATTATGCCAAAATTAGGAAAAGTAATAAATTTGTACAGCAAGACAGTGCAAAACGTTTCAGAACCGTTTGACATTCCAGTAAAAAATGTAAAATCATGCACTACAGCCAAAGTTTTTGTCCTGCACCGCACAAACCAACAAGCATTGTAAACATCCTAAAGGCAAACCTTAGCACATTATTTTTATAATACAATGGAATTGTACAAGGGGATAATTACTTTTTATGAAAAAAATGTAATCAAGATTCACAAAGTTTCCTTGAGCATGAACAAAGTTCAAGGAGCTCTCCCACTTCAACAATGCTTGTCTTTCTCACTTTCACTTTCCTTTTTGAGAAGTTTTGGGTTCCCCTCTTTATTTTTTTGTTTTTAGACTATATAAAAGCACTCAACAGAAATAAATGACTCTCTAAAACTTCTGGGTTGTCTCCCTAGCAGCGCTTTCTTTAAAGCCATTAAGCTAGGAATATAGTGCTCAAGTAATGGATCCACCCGGATCCCAAGGTATATCAAAGCCAATTTTAATTAACAATGATTTGTGATTTAGTAGTGAGCACAAAGTAACATATATCATGAAACAACAAAGTATAATTCTCTTCCTATGCATCGGCATGTCATAAAAGAACAATTCATGCACACCAAGTAAAGGCCAATGCATAGTATAAAAAGTTTCTTGCAATTTCATCGTGTGGGAAACATAGAGGGGTGGAGATATAGTTCCTCTCTCATAATAATTGCAAGTAGGAGCAGCAAGCACATGCATATTATATCTATCAAAGCCATCATGTGTAGTGATAAAAGACCACCCATCAATATAATCCTTAATAAGCACAAACTTCTCCGATATAGTGTAGTTTGGAAATTTCAAAAAGATAATAGGACTATCATGCATGGGTGCAACAGCAACAATTTCATGTTTAACATAAGGAACTATAGCAAGTTCATCTCCATAAGCATCATTCAAATTGACATCATGGCCATAAGCATAGCAAGCATCATCGAAAAGGGGTATTTCAAGAGAATCAACAGGATCATAACAATCATCATAGCAATCATCCTTCGGTAAGCACGAAGGAAATTAAAAAATGTATGAGTTGAAGAGTTACTCTCATTAGAAGGTGGGCACGGGTAGCTAATCCGCTCTTCCTCCTTTTATTCTTCGCTCTCCTCATCATCTTTTTCATCCAATGAGCTCACAGTTTCATCAAATTCTTCTTCTTCAGACTCCTGCAAAATATTAGTCTCTTCTTGGACAGCGGAGACTTCCTCAATAAATGCATAAATATCGGAATTGAATTCATAATTCTCATAGCAATATTTAAGTATAGCAAATTTTTAGGTCGGTAAACAGCATCATCAAGATGTTCACACTCTTTAAACAAAGATTCAATTTCATAAGCACCCATAAAAGCAAGGAATTCTTCTATTTGTTCCACATCATAGTAATCATATATACCATTAGCATAAGAAGCTAAGTTTTCATTATCATTAAATTTGCATGAAAAGGGAAGGTGTGGAGCCTTCATCCTAGAGCAACAAGTATAATCATATCTCAAGCATAGTTGCCGAGCATACCAATGCAACATATGAATTTGATCCCATAATAGTTCACCATTTTGTGTCAAGCGGTAATCCCTAAAGTATTCGCGTTGATCCAATGTGTCTCCCATAACATAATTGAATGGGGTTTTCTCTGGATTATCAAAGTAGTACATACTATCTTTCACATAATGAGCATCAAGGGTTTTAGGAGGTTCCCCATCTCCATGAGTAGAAAGTACACCTAATTTTTTTGGTATTTCATGTGAACGTGTTCCATATCCATAACTAAAGATAGATAACAACTTAGAATAGCAAATAAAAATTACTTAGTGATAAAGCAAACAAGCACACATGAGAATATTCACCCCACGCTATGACTGCCCGGCAACAGCGCCAGAAAAAGGTCCTGATAACCCAGAAGTGTAGGGGATCAATTGTAGCCTCTTTCGATAAGTAAGAGTGTTGAACCCAACGAGGAGCTAAAGGTAGAACAAATATTCCCTCAAGTTCTATCAACTACCGATACAACTCTATGCACGCTTAACGTTCGCTTTACCTAGAACAAGTATGAAACTAGAAGTACTTTGTAGGTGTTGTTGGATAGGTTTGTAAGAATATAAAAAGCACATAAATATAAACTAGGGGCTGTTTATATAAAGAAGCAATAAAGTAAATATAGCGAGTGTGGAGAAGTGGGGTAGGTGTTGTAGAATTGTCCCTAAGCAATTGACTACTTTACTAGACTGATAGCAAGTTTTATGTGAGAGAGGCATAAGCTAACATACTTTCTCTTCTTGGATCATATGCACTTGTGATTGGAACTCTAGCAAGCATCCACAACTACTAAAGATCATTAAGGTAAAACCCAACCATAGCATTAACATATCAATTCCCCATTATCCCATACGCCACAACCACCTTACTCGGGTTTATGCTTCTGTCACTCAAGCAACCCACTATAAGCGAATCATGAACATATTGCAACACCCTTGAACGGGAATCCCTCACGCTTGTGCGACACGGAGGGCACAACAGGACAGCAAAATATCCACAAGCAAATTAAACCAATCATAGCAATTCACCAATTACCGAAAGGACAACGAAAATCTACTCAGACATCATAGGATGGCAACACATCATTGGATAATAATATGAAGCATAAAGCACCATGTTCAAGTAGAGGGTACAACAGGTTGCGGGAGAGTGGACCGCTGAATATAGATGGGGGAAGGTGATGGAGATGTTGGTGAAGATGGCAGAGGTGTTGGTGTAGATCGCGGTGATGATGATGGCCCCCGGTGGCGTTCCGGCGCCACCGGAAGCAAGGGGGAGAGAGCCCCCCCCTTATTCTTCTTCTTCCTTGACCTTCTCCCTAGATGGGAGAAGGGTTTCCCCTCTGGTCCATGGTCTCCATTGCGTGGGAGGGGTGAGAGCCCATCCGAGATTGGTTTTGTCTCTCCGTCTCTCTCTATTTCTGCGTTCTCAGATTCTGCCCTTTCACCGTTTCTTATATATCCGGAGATCCGTGACTTCGATTGGATTGAAACCTTCGCCAATATTTTCTCTGAAAATTAGCTTTGTTACGGCAAAAGAAGAGCATCAACCGCCTTACGGGGTGCCCACAAGGGTCAGGGGCGCCCCCTGCCTTGTGGCCCCCTCGGGCACCATCTCACGTTGATTCTTCTTCCCAAATATCACAAATATTCCAAAAATATTCTCCGTCCATTTTATCCCGTTTGGACTGTTTGATATGGGTTTTTTATGAGACATAAAACATGAAACAAATAGGAACTGGCACTGGGCACTCGATCAATATGTTAGTCCCAAAAATAATATAAAAAGTTGCTAAAAGTATATGAAAGTTGAATAATATTGGCATGGAACAATCAAAAATTATAGATACGATGGAGACGTAAGAGTGTCCCCATAAGAGCACAGCAACGCGGGCGCCGGGGGTCCTTCTGCTGAAGAGGCGGCCGAAGAGACGGCCGAAGAGACAACCGATGAGGAGGAGCCTCCGGCCCAAAAGAAAAGACGTGTCCTTCGGCGGGCTATCTTCGGTAAGGGAGCAGCCTGCAAGGGTGCACAGCAAGAAGAGGCCCAGGCATAACCCGTGCGTCATACGAGGCGCATGGTAGCGACAGTGAAGGAAGCAGTGGCTGCTGCCTCCTCTATGGCCAAGCGGCTCAGGTCTCCATCTCCTCCCCCTTTAACGACGCCGAACCGGAGGCCGATTTTGACCTTGCGTCCTTGTGCCCGAATAGAAAGAGGAGGCCAGAAGGAGAAGACGAGTGAGTATCTCACCTCTTCGATCCTTAGTTTTGGTTACTTTACCTAACTTGATCTTGTCTTGACTTGTCCCCGCAGTGACACGGAAACACTAGCCCAGAGGATGGTGAAGAGGTCCAAGGCCTCGACGGGCGATGAGCCCCCAACAAGCACCTCAGGTGAACCGGTGACGATCATGATCAACCCGGATACCAGCCCATGGCACAGCCCCCAATCCAGCCCCAGCGTGAGTCCGTTACTCATTTTCCGCTGGCGGGTGTTGAGGTGTGCATCTTCACTGCTAACCATGTCGGGTTTGCAGGAGGAGAACGACAACAGGAGGAGCCGCTGAAGGCCACCCCCAACATGCCGCCTCCATCAACCACGCCGCCCAGGGGGGTCCCCGGCAAGGGCTTCCATCGATGAGCCCACGCGCATGGAGGAAGGGACGGCGAGCACAGGCGCCGGCAGCTCCACCCCGGCAACGAGTGTTTTTTTACCTTGAGGACTGCATGGCTTACACCCAACATCATTTTGTTAAAAAAATAGAGCACACATATAAAGGGTTCCTCAGGTTAGGAAAAAATACAAAGAAAAAAAAGATGGAAGCTAAAGAAAGCTATACAAAAGAGGAAGGGAGCTATATCTAATTGCTAAGAACTAAAACCAAAAGCCTCCTCAAGGAGGTAGGAAGTCAATCCACTTAAGCAAGGCATCCCTATATTTTTTTTGATTCTGTGGGAGAGCAGTGTGATGTCATGGATGAAACCATTCCTCCATGCCCCGGCAACGAGTGTTGTCGGGGAGGGAACCACTCCTCCTCATGTCGTCACAGGTAAGCCGCCTGCTGCCTGGCACTCGTTGTCTTCACTATGCGACTTTCTTTCTTTTTGTTTCTTTCTTTCTGTTTTGAGCTTCAGCTTTGGTTTTGCCTCATTCTCCTTTTCGGTTTTCAGATCCCCTTTCAAGGGACCAGACGAACATCAAAGTCATCATCGAGGAGACCGCCAAGGAAGCTGCCGCCGAGGCCGCCAAGGTTGCTACCGATGAAGCAGCCAAGGACGCGCATGAAGAGGCCGCTAAGGGGTCTGCCGGGGAGGCCGGCAAGGAGACTGGCGACCATACTGACGGCAACCGTGTCGCAGGAGAGCCTAGAACTACACCAGTCCCGGAGCCCTCAACTGCCGGGGAGAAGGTGGTTGATGGCTAACGATCAAACTCTGAAGCGCCCACCCCGAGCAGATACCTGAAGGTAGGCGACGATCATTTCGTCAGCATCCCAAGGACGGCAAGCATCGGAGCGCGAACCGAAGGGGAGGTTTTTAACGAAGAGGTCTTCACTGCTGCCAGGCTACAGGTTGTTGATGAGCCAAGCACCAGCGGTAGCGGCTCCAGAGAAGACCAACTCCTCCAAGCCATGAGCATCAACTTTCATAAGCTCCAGGCGCTTCACCGTGCCCGCAAGGAGAAAGTGGACTCCAGGATGGCAATTGTTGATAGGGGAAAGGCAGATTTCCAGGAGCGTGTCGTGAAGATGCAGACCTAGTATGCCGAGGCCTGGCAGGAGCTGAAGGCCAACTAGGAGCAACTGAGCGAGCATTCAAATGAGCTCCTCTTGAAGCAGTCTGACATCGAGAAGGCCCAGGAGGTGGTTGCTGCACAGGTTGCCAAGGATGATGCCGATCTAAGAGAGCACCGTGTTCTTCTCAATGCCCAAGAAGAAGACCTTGCCGCCCATGAAGAGGCGCTTGCTTCCAAGCTGAAAGGATCGAGAAGAGGTGTCTAGTGGGGGGATTAGACCCTCAACAAATAAAGGTGGCAGTTTTTAAGTTTTTCAAGTTGAGGTGGTAGATTAACACAATTTCAAGCATACACAATACAATTCAAGCAAGCATGTAAAGAGTATATGAGCAGTGGAAAGTAAAGCATGCAACTTGCAAGAAAGTAAAGGGATGGGATTGGAGTGTGCAAACGTAATTGGAGACACAAAGATTTTTGGCGTGATTCCGATAGGTGGTGCTATCGTACATCCACATTGATGGAGACTTCAACCCACAAAGGGTAATGGTTGCGCGAGTCCAGGAGTGCTCCACCCACGAAGGGTCCACGAAGAAGCAACCTTGTTTATCCCACCATGGCCATCTCCCACGAATGACTTGCCTCACTAGGGTAGATCTTCACGAAGTAGGCGATCTCCTTGACCTTACAAACTCATTGGTTCAACTCCACAATCTTGACGGAGGCTCCCAAGTGACACCTAACCAATCTAGGAGACACCACTGTCCAAAAGGTAATAGATGGTGTGTTGATGATGAACTCCTTGCTCTTGTGCTTCAAATGATAGTCTCCCCAACACTCAACTCTCTCTCATAGATTTCGCTATGGTGGAAAGATTATTTGAGTGGAAAGCAACTTGGGGAAGGCTAGAGATCAAGATTCTTGTGGTTGGATTGGAATATCTTGGTCTCAACACATGAGTAGGTGGTTCTCTCTCAGAAAATGAATGTTGGAAGTGTGGGCATGTTCTGAGGACTCTCTCAACGAATGAAGAATGGGTGGGGGTATATATAGCCTCCACACAAAATGTAGCCGTTACACACAGATTCCCAAAATCGGTGGGACCAAATTGTAAAGCTCGGTCAGACCGATTTGGGTAAAAATGTGAATGTTAGGGTTTTCGGTGGGACCGACAAGGTCAACTCGGTGGGACCGATGTGTAGGGGTTAGGGTAAAACCCCAAGTCTGTTTGACCGATTACTCAAACTCGGTGGGACCGATTTTGGTAATAAGCAAACTAAGTATTGGTCAAGCAAACTCGGTGGGACCGACTGAACAAACTCAGTGGGACTGAAATTGTTGCAATTGGTAACAGGAAGTTTGCAATCCCATCTCGGTGAGACCGAGATCCCATCGGTTGGACCGAACTAATTAGGGTTTGTGGTAGTTGCTGAATCAGATGAACTCGGTGGCGTCGAATAGATCAAATCGATGGGGCTGAGTTTGACATTTAGGTTTAGGACATATGAGGATGTGAGAAAGTGGTTGAGGGTTTTGGAGCATATCACTAAGCATTTTGAGCAAGTAAGCCATTAAACAACACCTCATCCCCTTTTAGTAGTATTGGATTTCCTATGGACTCAATGTGATCTTGGATCACTAAAATGAAAATGTAGAGTCTTGAGCTTTTGCCAATGTTTGTCCTTACACTACAAAAAAATATACTTCCGTGATGATACGTTTTTGTCATAGTAGGTCGCGTTTTTTGTCATGCATGTACATCCATGACGATTTTATGACAGAATCAAGATAGTCATACCTGTGCTGTCATAGAAGTGTTCCATCACATTACCAAAATTATCATCACGGAAGTGTCCACTTCCATGACGATAAATCGCGTGTCACAGAAGTGCTTTCGTCAAGGGCGACCGACACATGGCATCCACTGTAACTGAACGCCGTTAAGCTATCGGGTCCGGTTTTGGATCCGATAACCCGTTAACAGCCCCGACCAATGAGGATTTTCCACGTGTAAAATCATCATTGGGTGGAGGAAACACGTGTCGGCTCACCGTTGGGACAGATGTCATCCACTCATTGGACCGAAGGCGCCTATGATACGGCGACACGTGGCACGGCCCAACAGAGGCCCATTCATGTGAAAAGGTCGGCCCGTTTGACTTGGTCAAAAGGTGGCAGGCCGGCCCACGGAAAGCCTGTTAACGACATGGTCGCATATAGCCCATTTACAGCCCGCTAACCCAGGGCCCATTACGACCTCTCCGAATTAGGCCCAGTAGCATCATATGGGCCGTCAAATATGATTCTAGCCCGTTTTAACTTTCGGCCCATGTGTGGCCCATGACTTCTTTCGGCCCATATGAGGCCCTTTGTAACTCTTGGCCCATTAATGGCCTGTGGTGAAACTGGCACGTAATGAATAGTGTATCACTTTATACCCATTAATGGCCCGTTATTCCATTGGGCCGTTTCCAGCCCAAGTTATCTTTTGGCCTTCTTAGGGCCCATTGATTCTTGGGCTCATTTGCAGCATTCGGTTACATACGACCCATTACTGTCATTTTTTGCTTGTGGGCCAAATTCAGCCTGTCGTTATAGTCGGCCCATTTGTTGACCGTTAATACGTTGGGACATTTTCATCTGAAGAAAAACCTGTTGGGCTGTTTTCATAGAGTTATCAAATATGGCCTATTAACGGCCCGTTATGGTCCACGAATAGTATAGCCCATGATTGGCGAAATGATGATACGCCCCATTGAAGGCCCATGGATCCTACGGCCCGTATGAGGCCCATGGATCGTACGGCCCGTAGAAGGCCCATGGATCGTACGGCCCGTAGAAAGCCCATGGACCCTATGGCCCGTAGAAGGCCCATGAATCCTAAGGCCTGTATAGAAGGCCAATGGATCCTATGGCCCATATAGAAGGCCAATGGATCCTATGGCCGGAAGAAGGCCCATGGATCATACGGCCTGTAGGAGGCCCATGGTTACAACAGTCCGTGTGTTGCCATGATTATTTTGGCCTAGTTACCAAAAATATGCTATTGTGGCCACTAGAAAAACACAGAAAAAGAACTGCAGTGACTACAAGAAAACAACTAAACAAGACAAAAAGGAAATAAATAAGCAAGCAATTAACGCTAGCCTATTACTGCTATCACACATATTACATCCACTGGGCATCAAAGTT
Organism: Triticum dicoccoides; assembly: GCF_002162155.2. Taxonomy (NCBI): domain Eukaryota; kingdom Viridiplantae; phylum Streptophyta; class Magnoliopsida; order Poales; family Poaceae; genus Triticum; species Triticum dicoccoides. The sequence goes on along the minus strand of NC_041387.1, from coordinate 83,247,272 downwards.
CGCCACCAGTGCAAATATAGGGAACAAAGCAGCATATTACATACACTGGCCGTCAAAATTGGCCACCAGTGCAAATAAACGAGGCAACAAAACAAGAGCATAACTGAAACAACTTCAGAAGAGCTCAAGAAACGTTATCCTGGGTATCCACCATGCTGTCAAAGCTTAGCAAGCTTATTAGCTTTGTCCTGTTTGGCGCTAAAATCCTCCAACACTTGCTGTTGCACCAGAAAGTATTCATCTAAATGCTCTAGGGACTTCCGCAGTCCTTCCGCTTCTTGTCGCAGCACAGCTGATCAATGTCTTTCAGCTTGTAGTTGAGACTCAAGAAACTGAACTGATTCAGATAGTGAGTTTGAATAGCTTGTGCAAGCAGTAGTGGCCAGTAACTCGGACACTAAACCAAGACAGGACTTTGGGGTTGTCTGGCTGTCTTCAAGATAGTCTTCCTTAGTTGTTTTATTAGCTTTGTTCGAGACTAACAAGGATGTGTCACTATCCTGAACCTTATCTGCATTACTTCCTTTAACATTGCTTAATAAGGCACTCTTCCCCAATATTCTGTCAGCATTCTAAAAGAAGAAACAAGCAGACACATAACAAGTTTAGCATGTACTAGTATAAGAAACTCATTTCGGTGAACCAGTTCATTAGTAAGGTGGACAGGCTTAAACTACCAAGTCTTCTATTGCCAAGTACTAGTACATAATAAAAGCCTCGAACGAACATATATCTATGTCCTATGGTCACTACATTGTCTTGCCAAATCAAAATAGAGACACGGTTCAAATCATATCAGTTCAAGACAAAGCAGTAGTGAAAGAATACAAGGCATGGGAAACTACACAGCACACCAAGATTTCAGATGGGTACCACGGGTCTACATGTACAACAACACTATTGGGTCTATTGTGATGCTAGTAATGTGCATGATATAAAAGTCAACTGTATACACAATTGAAATTGAAATCAACAGAGCTATTGATAAGAGCAAATCCGTTAAAGAAACATGCGTGTACATACCTGCTGTGCCATTGGAGTTTCGATTGGATCCTTCAATTTAAAAATAAGTTTGTATGAGTAAATACAGTGATACAAGAGCAAGGCAATCATAGTTAAAAAAGGCGCGCCTAAGCGAGCGCTTAAGCGCACCTAGGCTCTAGCCATTGGCAAAACGCATTGCCCATAACTATGCTTAATCTATGCATAACTGCGCATAAGCATGCACTTTGGTTAGTAAAGCGCAAGGCAGTGGCAAAATGCACAATTAATGCCTAGCGCTTTTTTGAACTATGATAGCAATGGAATCTTAAATTAGAACAGTTGTTCTTCAGGTTTAGGCACTTGTTCTACATGAATAGAGTACAGTAAGACACAAGAATATAATACTTAAAAATAGAAAATGAGCTCATAGACCTTACCATATTCTTGGTTCGGAACCAGTACAGAACAAGGTGTTCCCAGTCATCGTCCAGTAAATGTGTCTAAGGAGAACGTAAGGGAATTTGATGAGTTTCTTTGCCGGCGAAGTACGTTTTCTTCAGGTAATTCTGATACTGCCACCAAGCATTCTTGAAGATAGCAGAGATATTAGCATAGGTTACCTCATCCTGAGTTTCCAAATCAGTCCTTCTCTATAGAGAAAATTTTGAAAATTTGTTGTATTATAACCATCATGGAGGTAGGATGTATGGGACGAAGCAAAGTAATTGCCATGAATAACATTACTTATAGGTAACTCCTGGACAAACACCTGCAACTGGCATTTTCATTCATCTTCAGTATAATATTTGAAAGATGGGAAGATACACACATACGATTTAACAACATCAAATGCGATAGATGCTAAACTATGACTAGCTGGTTGTGCTTCCTCCACAGGAATAGGCATACTAACTGGTGGAGTTGGAGTTCGCCGTGATAGTACTGGCCCTTTGGGCATTGGAGCTACCTTACTAACTGCTCTTGTTTGGGAGCTCTGTGGTGGAGATGGTGCTGTGTCAACATGAACTGGGTTACTATCGGCTAGGGTTGGGGTTAGATTGGGTGAAGCTGGTTCTCTGTCCATCGCAGTAGGGGTACGATCTGTGAGAGTTTGGGTTATGTGTGGTAAGGCTTGTTCTTGTGCATGTTCAACCGGGGTGCTATCTCCACCAAGAGGTAGCACTGTTTTATTTGAAGACCGTGTTTTTAGTCCGCTAGATACTAGCATCACCCGCTCCGATGCAAATGGCTGATAAACAGGAAACATAGTTGAATGTACAGACATTGTATGAGAGACAGATGCAATAGATAGTGTGGAAAAAAGAGGGCATGAAATAGTTGACATGTATATTGTTTAACTAAAACGGATAGCATGGCATAATTTCACATATATGATGTCTATCTACACTGGATAGCATAGCATAACATAATTCAAAGATATGATGAATAACTAAACAGGATCGCATGACATAATTCACCTACATGTTATCTAAGTAATTAGGATTGCATCATTTAATTCACATATGTGATTTATGTGCTAAACAGAGGGCATTCGATATGATGTCTGAACTAAGAACATGGTGTTGAATATTGTGTATATGATGTCTAAACTATGCAATGCAAGACACCATATGCATGATATGAGCAGTATAACCGTGCCAAGTTAGAGCATACACCTTAGTGGGGGAATAGGACTGGTCATCTTTCTCTAAATCCATCTCTGAGGAGCTATCGGGACCCAACAAGAGATCTGCTTCGACAGGTAGCACAGTCTGCTCTGAAGGCCTTGTTTTCACTCCCGATTTTTCCATCTCCCACCCAAATGGCTGATTCAGAGGAAGAGTAGTTTAATGTACAAACATTGTCCGCAAATGGAAATATAATGAAGAAAAGGATGGGCAAGATATTATTCAAATATATTGTGCCTGGTTAAATAGGATGGCATTGCACATTTCACATATATTATGGCTGGCTAAAAGACATGAGATTGCATAATTCCCATACATGATATAGAAACTAAATAGGTGGCATTGTAGAACATGTCTAAACTAAGCAGATGACATATATGATGTCAAAAGTAGGCACTGCAAGGCAACATATGCATGATATGACTAACATCATCATGCCAAGGTAGAGCAAACACCTTGGGGGGTAAATAGGAGTGGTCAGCGGCATCTGAATCCGCCTCAGAACAGATATCTTCCTCTGGATTACAATCTGGAGAGGGGTGGGGAGGGTTTGCCATTGAACCCACCATGGAGCGATGTCTGCATGACATTGTATTGCCGTGCAAAACTCTTCTCTTTTTCTCTACATGTTCAGCATGACTGTGTACAATATCTGACATGCATATGAAAAAAATATGGTGAGATTATGTAAGGAGAGCATGCAGAAATTTAGAGTGATGGTAACAACAAGTGGATGGATCCAAAAATAATGATAGCAGGCTGATGATTGCTTTAATTTAATAAAAAGACAGATGATGATTGCTTTACTATTTGTTTCCCACCCAAGATGAACAACATAGGCATACCCTAGGTGAACCAGACATTAGACAGACATACTATTCATTGCTGCCTCGATATGTGCCCCACAACTAATTTAGAACTCAAGTTTGAACATTAATTTGGACCTGACTTGGGAGTCCAAGAGCTGAACAGGACGATAAAGTAGCAGGTAAATTTAATCAATGCATAACATAAGCAGAAACAAAAGAGTGTGACCTCTCTTGTGGACCCGTGTACTCCTTAGGTTCATCTGCTGAGTCGATGACGGTGATGCCGTTGCGGTGGGTGCCGGCGGTAGGGAAGGAGATTTGAGGTGGCGAAAGACGGTCAGGAGTCGTGATGTCTGGTTTGGTGGATGCTTCTGTCGATGGAGCAGCTTAGGTGAGGTAGACGACATCGTGGCAAGAGAGGGACAAACCACACAAAGTTCCTTTCGACACGTACCTGTAACTGAAGTAATTCTGTAAGGGCTCATTTGGCTTGCATGATTCTTAAAATGCAGGGATAGGAAAAACACCGGAATAGGTAGGAATGCACATGGTAAACAGAGCATTTGTAAACACAGGATTTTTGTCAACTTGGGTGTTTGGTTTACAGGATTTTTTTTACTATATACTTCAAGGCAACAGCCTCACAGTCCTTTATTAAATCCAAGTAGCAAATAAAGTTACAAATTTACAATAAAAGAATCAAGGCTAGGGGGGGAGATGCTACTTACAAAGAGTGTTTAAGGTAGGGCAGCTATCCAAGAAGTTAAACTATTCCTATATTTACACTTGAATCTATGAGCTAAAAGAGAAATGTCATGAATGAAATTCCTCCTCTAGGATCTGAAAGTAGGCAACTCATTTCTGAAAATCTTCCCATTTCTCTGAGTCCAAATATTCCAAGTAGCCGTGAAGACTACCTCAGTAAAAAATGGGTATCCAAAGTCCTTCCTTGAAGCGCAAGCCATCTCAAAAGTGGTCTAGTTAGGATGAACACTCCATGAGATGCCCAAGTAATTCCAGACACGTTGGCTGAAGTTGCAAATAAAGAATAGATGAGCTCTATCCTCATGCAAAGCTGAGAGACACATAACACACGTGTCATCCAAGATAATCCAATGTCGTTGCTGCATCATATCCCTGGTGTTAAGACGATCCATCAAGAGAAGCCAGCTAAACACCTTGAGCTTGAGTGTGCAAGAACATTTCCATATCCACCCGAATATGGGGTCAATGACGATGTCAGAAAAACAAGACAAGTAATAAATCCTTGACTGATAATCAGCAGATTTTGAAGGCCATTTCCAGACATCATTTTCCCCCTCCTGAAGATTAATCAAAGGCATTAAAGCCTGGAGCTGATTGAATTCCACAAAGGCTTCTACCAATAAAGGCAGGTGAAAATTGTCGGTTAGGTCGGACAACTCCATCACATCCTTAACGGTAAGTGTGTCATCAATCACAAAAGAGTGAAGCCTCGGGAATCGATGTTGCATGGGAATCACCTCATTATTGAGTTGCCAACAATCCAACCAGAAAACCACCGTATCCCCCTACCGCACGTGAGGGACAACCAACTTGCAAAACTTGTCATACAACTTCAACACGTCGCGCCACCAGGAAGAACCACAACTCTGGGTGACTTGGGGGGAGCAGCAGCATAATATCTGTCCCAAATAAGTGATACCCAGGGTACGTCCAACTTATTAAAAAATTTGAATAGATGCTTGATCAACAAGGCATCGTTTTGTATGCCTAGGTCAAGCACTCCAAGGCCTCCCCGATTCTTAGGCCGACAGACCAAGTCCCAAGCCGCCAATGATTGCCGTGGCGTATCTGAGTTCCCCGTCCACAAACATTGCCGCATGATACGTTCAATCTGCTTCAAAATTCCTTGTGGCAACGAGAGAGTGCACAAAAAATATATCGCATAGAAGAAAGAACATATTTTAGAAGCTGCAGCCGGCTACCTTGGTTCAACAGACAAGAGGAAGCAGATAATCTTCTCTCAATGCGATCCACTAAGGGCAACAAGTCATAAATTGTGGGACAATAGGTCCCCATTGGTAATCCAAGGTAGGTGAATGGCATGGAACCAATATCACACCCAAGCAAAGAAGCCACACGCTTGCCCTCACCTTCGGACATATTTATTGGTATCAATGAAGATTTACTAAAGTTGACCCGCAGACCCTTAGACTGAGTAAAAACCTCAAGCATTTCCTTGAAAGCAATGAGCTGGGTGTCAATAGCAGGAAGAACAATTAAGGTGTCGTCAGCGTACTGCACAATCGATAATCCATCGAAGTGGTTGGTATGGGAAGGGTGAGTATGTTCCTTGAGCACATCTCATTTACCACCGACTGTAATAAATCAACAGCAATCACAAACATCAAAGGAGATAATGGATCTCCTTGACGAACACCCGAACGGCAGACAAAGTGATTACCAGGCACTCCATTCAGAAGAACCAAAGAGGACCCAGTGGACAAGATACTATCGATCCAACTTGTCCAGCGGTTATCAAAACCCTTACATTTTAAGATCCTGAGAATCAGCTCATGCTCAATGGTATCAAATTGCCTTCGTGAAGTCGAGCTTAAGGACTATAGGCCTTTTGGATGCCTTGCATTGATGGATGTATTCAAAACACCACGCAAGACAATCTTGTATGGATCAACAGTGAAGAAACCCGTATTGATTGCGGTGAATACAGTTTAAGATCACACCCTGTAAGCGATTAGCCAAAAGTTTAGTCAAAAACTTTAAGCAAGTATTTGTCAAAGATATGGGCCTAAAATCACCAACATATTCTGGGCTCAACTTCTTTGGAATGAGGGTAATCAGAGATGTATTCAGACACTCCAGATCACACTTTCCCTCATAAAACTCATGGACAAGCTTCATAAAGTCCTCCTTCAAAATATTCCAACATTTCTTTTAAAAAAAGACCAGTAAACCCGTCCGTACCCGGAGCGCGTTCAGTGGGCATGTTCTTAATTACCGCATCCACCTCGGAGTCGGTGAAAGGCAAGGATAATTCCTCAAGACCATCAATCTGAGTAATTAATGTGTCCAGATGAAAACCCATTCTTTGATTAAGATCAGACCAAAACATCCCTGCAAGCTGCTGATGGTCCGTGACCACCTCCCCATCCACAGACTTGATTGAGGAAATGGTGTTCCTCCGAAACCTTTTCGTTGCCATAGCGTGGAAGAATTTTGAATTTTCCTCTCCAACTTTGATGTTTCTCATCGTGCAACGTTGTTTCCAATAAATAAACTGCCAATGCAAAATATCCTCAAGATGCAATTTAACAATCCTGCGAAAATTGAACTAAGGCCAACTCAAGGGCCTAAATTCCTCAGTATTATCAAGAAAAATGATCACCTTATTGCAATCAGCAATGAGAGCCTTGACTGTGGACAGGTTGAGATGCCATTTCTTAAGAGCATACCGAAGGGATTTGAACTTAGCCGAAATGGTCAAGGCAATAGAAGATTTGCCCACTGGCCCGTTCCAAACCTCAGAAACACAATCAGTAAAACCAGGCAAATCAATCCAATAGTTTTCAAAATGAAAAACTTTTTCCTCGGGAATACAAGTGGCAATTGAGACCACACACGGGACGTGATCAGAGGCAGTGCACGCAAGAGGAAGGACCATTGTGTTGGGGTGATCGTGTGTCCAAGACACAGATGTGAAAAACCAATCGATCTGCTCGAGAAGCGGTGAAGTTTGCATGTTAGACCATGTATACTGACGACTCTTGAATGGCAACTCAACAAGACCCAAATGACTGATTATTTCATTGAACAAAAAAATATCATTAACGTCACCACCCGAAAGATTTCGGTTCTCAAGCGAGCACATAAAGTTGAAATCACCCAAAAGCAGCCAATTCTTGTCGAACTGAATATCAAGGTTATATAACCACTACACAAAATCATCACGCGCAGAACCTTGACACGGACCATAAACTGAAACAAGGGACCAAGATTCAGATGTGTGTTTAGACTAAAACTTCATAATAATTCCATAGGATTTAGCCTCAATTAAGTTGCCTATGAAAAAGGACGAGTTCAAAATAACCACCATACCAGCAGACGCCCCAGCCAAGGGCACATAGACAAAGTTATCAAAACGCCTTGGACAAAATTTTCTAATGAAACGTTGATCAATATGCATGCATTTGGTTTCTTGGAGACAAACAACAGAGCAGCCGCTTTCATCAATCTTTTGCCTAACCGCAAGCTGACGCGCTTCAGAATTAAGACCCTGAACATTCCAACATAGAACCTTCCACTCTCTAAACATTGTCTGATTCATTACAAACCAAAAGAAAACGCATGAAAGGTAGGCCACGCAATGGCCTACAACCCACTAAACGGACGAGCACAACAAAGTTCCAAACAGATAAAAACAGATAAATGGTGATTACGGTACTCCATGAACCTAAACCCTGGATGATGTAGCTACTCATCAGAACCCGTGCTATTGTTGGACCTAGCAGGATTAGCCGCAAGCTTATCCACGAAGATCTTCTCAGGCGCAATGCGAAGATGAGCACCGATTCTCTGAAGATCGACTATAGCAGAGGAATTGGAAGAGCAGAGGAATGCAAAGAAACATGGCCAAAATAAAGTGAAACCATATGCAAGCGTGTACAGTTAGAATGTTATTCTAGCACTAATGCACTTGGTCTTGTTTTCATGCATATGATTTTGAAAAGTAGGTCCAGGTGGACGTTTTGCTTCATTCCTTTCAACAAAATGCATGAATAATTGAATAGTAGAGTGCCATTCGAAAATTCCCTATTGCTATGTTTTTCTGTTGAACCAAAATGGCCCTAATGGATCGACATGAATGTATAGTAATAAGTGATGCAACAAGTGTACAACCTCTTTGCGGTAGCCGTATCGACCTCAACATCATTGGGTTGGTCGCTGAAGCAGTTGAGGCAGAGGTGGCTGTCGGAGGTGTGGAGGAAGATCTGAGGAATCTGTAGACGGCGTCCAGGGCACTGCTCTGTTGTGATGGATCGTTTGGTCATTGGAGCAGCTCCGGTGAGCCGTAAGACGTCAAGGCTGAAGCAGCACAAGACAGACATCGTCAATCTCAAGTGGGATTCTAATAGCATCTCTAATAGATGATGTAAAATGGATGTAAAATTTACATCACCAAAAACCACCTGACTACAACAGATGAGGTAAAAGCTGTTGACTCTGAACTTAACTGTCGAAACTGAAATTTACTGTGGAATCTGAATGCTACTGTCGAAATTGAACGCAATGGTAGCAGAGAGGCACTTGACATGTAGGTTAGGGAGGGCCTGCAGTTCATCTTCAACCTGCACACCCCTGAGCCGCCAGCCACCACCGGCCGAACCGCCGGCCCCAGCGCTGCCTTGCCGCCCCGAAACAACTCCCCACCGCCGCCCCGGCCAACCCTCTAGGCACCCCGCCCCTACCCTAAACCCTAAGATAGATAGTGGGGTGCCTCTCCGGTGATCCCCCGTCCCCGCTGCGGGTGGTTCTTCCTTAACTCCGGCGAGCCCCCCCAACCCTTGAAAATCAATTGACCCAAAAGTCGATTCAGTCGACTGAAGTGTGGCTAAATCGTAGCAGAGCAGCAACACAAGCGAGGGGGAGAGGAGCAACAGCAGCTGGGCGAGCGAGCGAGAGCCGGAGCAGCAGCAACAGCAGATCCGGCTGGTATGGACGCTGCCACCGAAGGGGCCTCGCACTAGGGGAGAGCCTCCATGAAGATGTTGCCCACGGTGCCGGCTTCAAGGTAGCTGCTCCGTGGGGGTGCGGGATGGAGCATTGTCGGTGCCAGGAGGTCGAGTTAATGAGAAGGTGTGATGCGATGAGTGTACAACCTGTTTGGTGGCGCCGAGTAGGCCTCGGCTTCGTCCCAGGAGTCGGTGAGGACGCTGCGGTTCCGGTGGAGCAGGTTAAGGCGGCGATGTGGGGATGGAGAAGCCGCGATAGACGAGGCGATCATAGAAGTAGCTCCTTGGAGGTGGAGGACGGGGCGGCTGAACCGGCGGGATGACAAGATGGACGACGGATCCTCATCCGGGGAGGTGGACGAGGGACGTCGAGCTGTTGCGGTGGATGACGTCGTCAGGGAAGAGGCTCCGGCTGGGCAGTGGTAAGGTGGCGGACGGAGGAGGGTGGGGTTTCGCGGCTGGAGCGGAGAGGTTATGGTGGCCTGGGATTTTGAATGGCGAAAAGGGGGCGATGGGAGGGGGTGAAGCATGAC